>NW_015390433.1:111766-119424 GCF_001527695.2 Protobothrops mucrosquamatus | reverse complement strand
AGGGGTGTACAAAAGGACAATAGGGGGATGGCTCTCCATTGCCATACACAAAGAACAGGAAACTTAAGTCAAGGAGGTACTAATTCAAGGTAGGCTTAACAGGAGAAATGAAACTTAAGTCAGGAAACGAAACCTAAGGCAGGCAGGTAAGCTTTTCAGGAGAAACGAAACTTAAGTCAGGAACCAAATGGATGCAACAATTATCAATGGTAAGTTAGAAGATTTCATTTAGAAAACCCAATAATTTATTATTTTCTTAAAGATCCAGTTTGGTCTAGTGGTTAATGCACCACACTAGAAAACAGGCAACCATGCATTCAAATCCCACCTAATCCATGAAAGCCAGTCACTCTCTCTTAGCCCAATCCACCTCATAGGGTTTTGTTGTGAAGAAAATAGGAGGAGGAAAATGTGCTGGATATGTTTTCTGCCATGGGTTGCTGTAAAAATAACAATAGATAGCCTGAGTCTACATTTGTAAAGTAATACTTGAGTTTATAAATGCATATTTTATAAATTCAATGTTTTTTTAAATGCAATAAATAAGTAAATACCATTAATGCATGAAGATTTAGAAGAGTATGTTCAAAGAAAATGTATCACAAGCCAATATGGTTTCACCTTGTTTCCTACTTTCAGCACACTGCTTATACTTGCAAGCTATTTGTTTATTTGATTTATTGAAAAAGGCAAGCATAGAGCTTCTTCACAGAAAAGGATATCCTAATCTGCCTAGCATTACTTGTTCCTTATCTGGAGATTCTTGATGGAAGCACGTTGGTTCATCTCTTCTAATTATGGAATGCTCTCTGCAGAATTTAGGCTAGCTACCTTGACTATTAAGGACATACAAAGAAAATTGGGAAAAATCACATCTATAATTCCCAGAATTATAATCAGTTAAATAAATCACTTTATTTTTGTCTAGTTTGTTTAGTATAACCTGTTTGCAAATAACAGGATTTTTTTCTTCTTCCTTGGCCAATAAAAAACATTACTCAAGCCAAATATACAGTATATATTTCTCTAAGATTTCGCCTCCACCTTTCCTATGGTTGCATTTAAAAAAATTCCTGCAATGCTTAAGAATAAAAGTCATATATGAATTTGTCTTCTGCAATTGTTCACAAAACACAGCTTAAGCTATGCATTTATACTCAAAATGAATGCCTATTTAATTCAATGGTTTATCCCCAAATAAGTGGGAATGCAAGTTCAGCTTAAACTGAATTTTAAAAAAACAGACATATTTAAAATTAAGGCATGTATGCTGACAGCCCGGGTTCTAGACCAGAGTGCCGTGCAATGGGGTGAGCTCCCATTTCTGTCCCAGCTGCTACTCACCTAGCAGTTCAAAAGCATGCAAATGCCAGTGAATTAATAGGTTCCACTTGGGTGGGAAAGTAACAGTGTTCTGTGTGCCTTTGGCATATAGCTGTGCTGGCCACATGACCACAGAAATTGTCTCCGGAAATGCTGGCTCCCTCGGCTAAGAAATGGAGATGAGCACCACGCCCTAGAGTCAGACATGACTGGATAGGAAAACCTTTATCTTTATATTTTTTTATTTTAAATATAATACTACAAACTATTCAGTTATTTCTAAGAAATGGTAAGTTTTCTGATGTTTAATAAAATTGAATTTAAATATGAAAAATGAACAAAGAATGCTGTTTCTTTTGATCTTATCTCCATTTCTTATCAAATATGTATTATTGCTAACCTCATTGTTGAGTTTATATAAAGCCTGAGGTTACTTTTGCTGGAAGAACACCCCTATAACTCTGGGAATCCTTAAAAATTATGAAAGGAAAGTCTTTTATCAGATTTGTTAGTGGAAAGAGATGATATGAAGGAAGGAAGGAAGGAAGGAAGGAAGGAAGGAAGGAAGGAAGGAAGGAAGGAAGGAAGGAAGGAAGGAAGGAAGGAAGGAAGGAAGGAAGGAAGGAATTACATAAACTAGGTTCTATGAAACAAAACCTGTCCAGATATTCTTGGAATACAATTGCCCGCATCCTTCAATAGCAGCTATATTGTTTCTGGCTATTCCGGTTGCAATTTATAAAAAACCAGAGGGCCAAAGCTTCTTTACAGTTGCTCTAAAAGGAAACACTTAAGCAACAGTTAAGATATACATATACGATCTATATACATATACGATCTATGTTGTTTTTCAACATAGCACCCAAATTCTCCAAAACTGTGGAAACCAATCATAAATATCACAAATAAATTGTTCTTTGAGTCCAGAAATGCATCTATTATTCTGTTTCCCACAAGAATGGAAGGCCTGTATATGCTTAAAAAAATACAAGGGAACCAGAACATAAGTACCCAACACCACAAACACACTCACAGAAACCCCAAAACAAAAAGTAATAACATTATATAAATGCATTTTCTGCAGAAGTACACATAAAACCATTTGTGAAGAAACAAGCATCACTTTGCTTGCAAGCTTTCTTAATTTCAAGGGCCTATTTTGGAAGGGAGAGATTCTGTCACCATGTCATTGGAAAAATCAGAAATAATTTCTCATTCCCCATCTGAAATACAGTCAGGATAATTCAAATATAATATGACTGTAATGAGAAAATTACAAGACACTGATCTGAAACCAGACAAGGTGCTCCATAACTTGATTCTTTGTTAAAAAAAATATTTGAAATTATTAGAAAACTAGAGAATGCAGAAAATATTTTTTATCATTAACTATTTCTTCCTGCAATATTGAACATCATCATATCATTTCAAAAGCTATTTCAACCCTTTGAAATAGATATGAAATGAAAATCAACACAATCTAATGTTACAGCGATCTTAGAGAATGGTGTCCTTGTCTTTTGTTATTGTTATCACATTTAATTCTAGTGGTGGCTCTGCACACTTCAAAGCTGATCTGGAAGTGGTTTTCACATCTAGTGTGAACGCAGGATTTTTCTGCTACTCTGTAAAGCATACACTTATTTTTAGGCTTCTGAATAGTCTGCAAATAGGTGTGGCTGCTGTAACAGCCACATTAAAAATTAATGTGCCTTAATATGTTAACTGAATCATGTCATGTCTTTTTTCAAGATTGTGTGGAAGCCTGATTAAAAAGTATGTTTTGTTTTTAATGAAATCAATTCTGAAGTGTGAATAGCTTTATTAACAATATCCCTTTATGTCATTTCTCTAGTCTAAAAGTAGATTTGAAACAGCTTCCTAATGAAACACTGCGTTAATGTCTTGATTTATCTCATTACATATGAAGCATGCACAAAACTGAAATCATTGCTAAAAATAATTAAAAATATCAGTTAAAGAACAATAAGGCATGGATTTAGAACAGTTTTGGAAGTATCAAATTTAAAATGGAACAGGAGAGAAGGGATTTTATTTTTAAAACATTAAAGTAAAAATAAAATATCCAAGAAATTAATGTGTGTTTGCATTTAATGGGTCAGAAAAATAGACTAATAAGTAACATTGCTTGGCAATTACTTATTGTAATATCACATCACTTATTGTAATATCACATACTTCCTCTTAATCAACCATATTCTGCCTCTATTTATATATTCTACAGAAAGAGGAATAACAATCTTATTAAATGTCATAGCATTTATGGAAGATAAACCATTCTATAGAAAGGAAAGATTTTGCTTTCTGGTTCATTTCTCTGGTTCATTTCTCTGCCAGTTACAATTAATTTCCTTCCCATTAAACATATATTACGGTAGTAAAATTTGTTTTATCACTGAATATTATGAAGACAAAAGAGAGGAGTGAGGGAAGAAAATATAGCAAAATGATTATATTATATTATATGATTATATAGATGTAAAAGAAATCTGTCCAGGATTTCAGTGGGAACAATTTGGAGCAGTAAAATAGACCATAGTTGTGTTTCAAAATATTGATTATTTATATAAATGTTGCAATGTGTTCAAATTAGGTATCTTGTGTGAGATTTTGGAATGAAGTATAACATTTCAGCATTCTCATATGAGACCCTATGTATTTTCTGATATGAAATTGTTGAAAGTTCATGAAATTTGGCAAATTTCACTTTTCTATTTCTAATCATGTTCATTAATTATCGGATGGCAACAGGAAAAGATAATCAGTCTCTCTACTGGCAAAAAAAAAATCCAAAATATACAGGAGAAGTATGAACGATAACAAACAAGCAGGTTTTGTATCTCTCTCTGTGTGTGTGAGTTTTTATGTGTGTATGTGTGTGTGTGAGAGAGACAGAGACAGAGAGAGAGAAAGACAGAGAGAGAGACAGAGACAGAGAGTGAGAGAGAGGTTTTAAAATTGCAGAACAATTGACAGAAAAAAAAGTGAACCACAAAAATGGAAGATCGGGCTTGAAAATAAGATCAGCATGCTAACATCAGATGCAAGCAAGTTAGAACAGATGAAAGAAAAGAAGTTGAAGAACAAGACCAAAGAATATCTGATCAAGAAACCTCATCTAGAAACAAGGAAGATCAAAGAAACACTGCAAATAATGAAGCAGCAAATAACAGCCATAGCAAAAAAAAATCAGACACGAAGCTCAATTGTACACTACAAGTAAGTCAAATCAGAAATGTTTCTACCAATCCTTCAAAGAAAGACTGCAATGAACCAATCAACACCTTACAGAGAAGAAACAATGTAGAGGTGCAGCTATGGTAAAATACAAGAATGCAAATGCAGCAAAGAAATACAAGAATGCAGCTTGAATAGTTGAATTAGGTAAGGAAAAAAATGAAATTGAAATGAAAGATCTTGTAATAACAGCAGAAAATGGTGGAGAAAAGAGCAAGAAAAATCAAGAATTGGTCATCACCAGGTGAAGATGCATTGCATGTTTTTTGACTGAAATATTTAACTGGTCTGCATTCACTAGTTGCCAAGCAGTTTAACAATATACTGCAATGAGATGAAATTAAAGATTGGTTAACATCTTGCAAAACCTACCAATTCAGAAAGATGAAAAAGTTTTTTTCCATAACAGAGAAAGCAAATCATGACTTTAAAAAATAAATTTTGGAGAAAGCAAACATGAGTTACTCTTATTCATTCAGATCACATTCTTTTCCCACAGACAGTAACAGACTTCAGATGTGGAAGAACTATTTTGCCTTTAACTAAAATTCTGAGGTTCACCAACTGGAAGTGATACAAAACAGTAGCTGAGGAATGTACACATATATCTGAGAATCTCCTTAGTGTGAAAAAATTCTTTTGACCAAACTTAGCAAACAGTATTATCAAAACCTCTTTTTGGCATTCAGCAACTTAACTGACATTGAAATACTACAACAACTTACATGAGACTACATCCCATTGAACAGTCTACCTCCTGAATGAACATTCATAATATTGCAATATATAAGTGCATATCTTTTAGATAATTAGGAACCGTTGTCATTCTACAGTAGATAATTCTTAACAGATTATGGATCCAGATCTTTCTTCTGTCTTTTCTTGATCTAGATGTGTCTGAACACTTGACTGCGATGTAAGAACAATTTGTTGATTGCTGCTAACTTTGGTGCTTAGATAGAATATGAGCTAGATAATTTAAAACAGTACCGTAATTATTGAAGTAACCAACACAGTTTAGTATCATGAAAACCAAGGTTTCAATCCCTATTTTGCCATGAAAATCACCAGTTGACTTTGTGCCAATTAATACCCTTAAATCTAAATGACATCTCATGGTCATTTTGAAAATAAAATGGGATGAGGAAAACCATTTGTGCTGCTTTGAGCTCCTGAAGAAAAGACATAAAGGATGATAAACTGTTCCTCAAAAGAAGTTAATGAGTTGTATTGGCATAACTATGGTAGCAGCATTTAATTTAATAGTACAGCTTAAGAGTTCAAAATGTGTCAAGTTTATTAAATCAGAAATTCTGATTCTTTTAGATAAACCAGCATGATTGCCTTATTCCTAGGGTCTGGGATTAGCTGAGGCTGCAAGAACAGGGACTCTGGTTAAAGCCTCTTCTTAAGCATAAACTTTCCAACTCATAAATACTAGAATTCAGAATGGTTTGGAATAATTCATTGGAATTGGTTGTTCATCTAGGCCTGTGAGAAAAGCATTTCAGACACAAGACTGTAGACTCTGTTTTCTTCAAACTAACAGGTCATGCTTCTTTGTTTCTATATTTTATTTCCATACTAGAACTATTAATCTTTTCAATTGTGCTATAAACCTGTCATCACTTAAGAACAATTTTGGTTGAAGTCTTAATACACCACAACACAGAATATATTTTGGTTTCAGATTATTAATTTGTCAAAAAGTGAGCCAAAACCTAGGATGTCCTTTAAAGGTTTCTTATTCCTTAACTGGACTACATTTGGACAAGTAGGTTTTCCATGTGAAAGAAATCAAGAGCTGTTGGAAAAGAATGTGTTTTCTTCCTCCCTTTGGTACATAAATCTGAACAAAATTTTGACAAAGATAGAACAATCAAAGAACTCAGGCTTGCAGTCGGACAATTAAACTCATCTTTCCCCACTCAAGAATATCCTTGGGTGCAAATACAAGGAAGATGAAGTAGTTTCCTTCCATATCACAACCTGTCAAGTATCCAGATGTTGTAGCTTAACAAAATGAGAATTGGCAGCTATGTTTCCAGGCTTCAAAAGCATGGCAGTTGGTTTGTAGTACTATTTTTTTAAGGGGGGGGGAAACACCTTCAGTGTTGATTCCTGATGATTATCTGGAACGGTTCCTGCAGTTTTCTTAACAAGGTTTCGGAAGTGGCATGCTATCACCTTCTTCCTAGTGCTGAGAGAAAGGTTAGTCAGCTGACTTTGTGCCTACCATAGGATTAGGACACATAGTCTCTTGGTTTCTACCCTAGTAACCATTACACCAAAGCTGTTCTGAACTGGCTTTTATCTGAGGTAAATACATACTGAAGAATAAATCTACTGAACTTCTCAATGAATTATTTATTATATTGAGCAATTTATACCACTCTTCCAAGGAAACTTTCCCAACACTGTTATTGTATAAACAGAAAAATAATTTTTTCAAGGTTTAATAAAATATGAATCAATATTATAGAAGTATATGAGGATTGAAAAAAACACATTTGAAAAACATATGCTTGAAAAATATATACTTTAAGCATTTAAAGAATGCATAAGGATCCAATCTATTGGTACCATTGCCCCCATGAAGTCACACTAAAGTTCCTGCCATGCAATTTCTTTCCCAAGTAAAAAGGATGAATTTCTTTGCTTTCTTTGATTCTATCTCCTCCGCTTTCCTTATTTGCATGAATGTAAAGAAAAAAATGTGACTAGTATCACCTGTATTAGCAGTTATAGTATGGGTTTTCTGATTTTTAATAATCAGTATAATTTGATTTATATCCTACATTTTGTGCAAAAGTTCTTGGAGGTATACATAATGCCCCTCCTCCTATTGTCTCCCATAATGACAATAATGACAAGAAGACCTGAGAGAGAGAGAGAGAGAGAGAGAGAGAGAGAGAGAGAGAGAGAGAGAGAGAGAGAGAGAGAGAGAGAGAGAGAGAGAGAGAGAGAGAGAGAGAGAGAGAGAGAGAGAGAGAGAGAGAGAGAGAGAGAGAGAGAGAGAGAGAGAGAGAGAGAGAGAGAGAGAGAGAGAGAGAGAGAGAGAGAGAGAGAGAGAGAGA
>NW_015390433.1:88926-111666 GCF_001527695.2 Protobothrops mucrosquamatus | reverse complement strand
CCAAGAGACATGGCAAAGAGAAAGGTCAGATAAAAGACATATCCTGCAACTAGATAGTGGGTGAGGCAAAAATCTTGAAAGAAACCGTCTCAAGTTTCTTGAGCTGTAAAAAAAAAAAGAGGGGAGGAGGAAGATTGTACTTTCAGACTTGCAAGATTCTGTCGATATACTTCACAATAAAATAGAATTAATTTAGACTTCTACACCGCTTCGTAGTGCTTTACAGCCCTCTCTAAGCAGTTTACAGAATCAGCATATTGCCTCCAACAATCTGGGTCCTCATTTTACCAACCTCAGAAGGATGGAAGGCTGAGTCAACCTTGAGTTGGTCAGGATCAAACTCCTGGCAGTGGAATGCAGAGTTAGCCTGCAATACTGCATTCTAATCACTATGCCACCACAGCTTATTTTGTTGGAATTCCTATCTAGTTTTCCTGACAAGTCTGACAATGCTTGAGGATGGACTGGAACCTGCATTGTCCTATTACAAGTCCAACATCTTAGCTAATTACTACTACATTACTTTCCAGAAACCTCAAGAGTTGTACAGCATATCAGCTATGCACACTCAACTCTATACGTCTGCAGTACACAATGTATTCTATATTGTAAGACAGCCAAGGCTTGGTTAACAGGATGTAAGGAGGAAGGGGAAAAAAGATGCTGTCCTTGAAGTTGGTTATACCTAATCTAAAGCATTATTTTTCCTCCTTTACTATAGCAGAGGAGGATGCAACAAAACATTTCTATGTAATAATGACACTTTGGTCAAATACAACATTTCTGTAACATTCATAGTATGAACATAAAACAGGCAGGATTTCAATATGAGTACTAATAGATTTGTCACCCTTATGAAATTCCCTTGAAGAAATGAGGTAAGTCACATTGTTTCAAGGATCTTCAGATGTGTTCTTGGCAGAATTACAGGCCTTTCTCTACACTAAATGCCAAGAAGCATTCCCAGTTGATTTAAAATTGTGTCAATGAACTTTAGCCAATCCACTGTTGCCTTTTAGAAATAAGTAGTTTCAGACTGGTCTCTTCTTTTTATTACTGTCGGAAACTACATATACCATTCATAACTTTTACCCACTTTATGACTGCTTTTATTATAAACTACTTTGAGATATTTTGGCATATGAAATAAATAAATAATGAATAATAAATTCAATATCTTATATAAATTAATACTAAACAATTTCTTAGGCTATTTTTTTTTCTTAGAAATGCATTTTTGACAAACAAATGTGCCATACACGCACAGGCCAATTCTTCATTCTCTGTCCCATTCTTCTAACTTTACATAAGGAGGCAACATGGTGCTAGGCTTTGTTAGCTGGGAAATCAGGAAGTCCCAACACATTCTGAGGTGCATAACTGAGAAACGGTCATTAAATTTGCTTTGTCCATGTGTGTCATGTATGTGTTTCACTTTGAGAGCGGGAAACTAAATTTCATTTTTGATGTGTGCCATTGTGCCCACAGTATAAAAATGACAATAAAAAGTTATCTTATCTTATCATGTGTTTATACCTGTGATCCTAGAATCATAGTCCTATTATCATACGGAATATACTTTGGGAAGTGTATTTGTGGTTACCCCTTTTGAGCTCCCTTGTGTGGCTCTTCTAAATGTTAAAATTTTAGGTAAATATTGAAAAAGTGATCATTAAATATGATTGCCTAAATAAAGTAGCCCTTAACTGTATTAAATAAAATCTATATGCATTTTAAATAGGAATATAATGTTTTTTTCTAAAAAAAAAAAAGAATGTATTATTTGATAGAGAAATATGGTATTTTCAGCTCTACAGTTATGAATATGAAAGATTAATATTGACTGCAAAAGACAATTGCTTTTCATTTAATTCTATTCACATAATTGTGCAGTCTTGAATTGATTTGCATAACAATAGCTGAATATGGGAATAGAAATCATCAAAAGAAACACATTTCTTAGATCAAAGCAAACACTACAGAAAGAAAGAAAAATCAAAACTTCTGATTAAGGAAGCAAGGAGTTGTGCACAGGTTTGCTATATCGCCAGATGGTTAGCATTAGCAACATTGATTGATTACCTATTTATAGAGGATTTGCCTGTAGTAGAAATAACGTTTTTCATTACCTAAATAGAAAATGCAGTTATAAATTAACAATGCTTCTGCATTTCATTTTTTTATTATTATTCTTACTTAGCTAGTCTGTAATGACATTATTTTCTGCACGGACTTGCCAGAAGTCAAAATTGACTTGAAGGCACCGAAATAAATAAATAAAAACTGAAAAGTGAGATAGAAATACAATGCAAACTTCTTTCATAGAGAAAGAAGATATTTAAGAAATTCAAAGATCATTTGACAAAGTCTTGGTTGAGGGTGAAGATCTGTTCTCTGATCTTGTGGGTTGGTTTCTGAACATTTCATTACCAGGTTAGGTGACAGAACCGATACCTATTTTTTTTGTTAAGTTTGGCGAACCAGTTATAATAAATTAGTTTTCCAGAACACATCTGGTTTTCATTCCACTTCCTTCCAGGCAGGGGAAAAAAAAACCCTCCCCAAAAGTCCAAGAGAGGAGCAACAGAAACCAAACAGAGATACAACACCTTCGATCATGTCACTCAGGCAAAATTGCAAGTGAGGATGCCAATCAAGAAGCAATATGGAAATATCTTAAATAACAGTTCCAATGTTTTTGGTCAGGTATTATTTAATATTCTTTCATTAATATTTTAAAACTCTTTCTTATAACATAATCTAGTTTTGTGTACCTCTTTTATTGTTCTTATTTAAGTATTAAATGCATGAAATAATAAACTACCTTTCAGTATATTGGGTTTTTTTATACTTAAAATGGTCATTAGGACAGAGAACCAGTTGTTAAATTATTTGAACCCCACCATTGTATGTTAGCATACATATACAGCATGTTATACAAATTCTCTGCAGAACTGAGATTGGCTGTGACTGCTAGCAGCACATATCAAGGATATGGGCAACAAAGTATGGGAAATAGTCTTTAGACAAGGACATGATACTTAAGACTCATAAGAGAACAATTTCAGCAGGAATCAGTGTAATCATTTGCGGCTATTGTGTTTAGATGCAGTCAAAATGGCCAAGTATATTTGAAGGCTACAGATAAAAAATGTTTTGCCAGTCTGTCTCAATTCTCTGAACTTAGGATCAATATTCTCTTTTAGAGCTGCTCCCTGAATATGATTGTTACTTTATCTCGTATCACAGAGCAAATTTGTCACGGTATACAAGTATGTTTAGATGATGGATACTCCAGTGCTGTCAAAAATTTAATTTTAGTTCAGATATATGACTTGAGTAATTCAATGTGAGATCATCTAAACTTATTAAAGTGCCACTCGATATGTCAGAAACTATTTTGACACCAAAATTTAATATTTTTTTAACATGCCATCCATAAAAACAGTACTAAGAGATTGTTACATTTATTGTAAGCTGTAAAACATCTCTACAATTAAAACCACCTAGAACCATCATATGAGATAAATAAATAAGCAAACAATCAAACTTCCCAACCTCATGCAGTTTATAAAGTAGGTCAAATGATAATTTGGTATGACTTTGATTCATTTTGGATTCTGTTTGGTGATTGTGGGAATGTTAACTTGAAACTCTCCTTCACATATCAACAAATATACCACATATCCAAGTTGAAGTGATTAAATTGAAAAGAACTTTACAGAAACAAAGAAGCATACAACCTATTTTGGGGTTTTCACAAGAATTGGTTTTCTGTACAGTGATTAAACATTCCTATAGGAAACTTCTTCAACCTGATATCCTCCAGTTGAGTTAAACTACAATTCTCAACATTCTCAGACTATCCAAATGGTTTGACTAATAACAAACACTTACTAACATGCAATTAGAAAGTACCATTGTAATTAAAGTCAAATATTGATAGTTATTTTCTACAGACAGATCTACTACCTAACAGAATAAGAGCAGATTTCATAATGTTCAAAAAGGATGTTGTTCAAGCCTGATCCAAACCAATTTGTTGTTCCTTTGTTTACTGGTATTAGTTTGGTGAAAATGCTCTTGAAGCACTTAAATTCTGAGAATTTGCATTTACTGCCTTTACTGTTAATATTATACTATTGTTACTTTATGAGACCTATTCTTGAATGCAGATAGGAAAACTATTAGTTATTGTCTTCTGAATGCTAAATTTTGTACTATACAACAATTTTGAAGCTCACTGAGTCTTCAGCTTTCTAAGCATATGTGAGCATACCACATGCACCAACCAATTTTTGGGAAGTGGCTACCCAATATGTTGCTTGCAAGATAGGCTCTACTTTAGATATCCCATCTTGCATAGAATAATAGAACAATGCTTGGGTTTTGGTTGCATACTAATCAAAAAGTGTCAAAACTGATTAAAACTGACCATACCATGGTACATGAAACAAAGGTACAAGTAAAGTTGAAAACATACTAAACACTAAAAACTCATGTGACCAAAACCATGATGAATGTAGACAAAACTGATGACCATGGTATATAGATTTCAGCTTGGAATGTAAGAGGAGCAAATTATAAAGACCACAGGTTAACAAATAAAATGTTGAAGAAATAAAAAAATGGAATGTGGATCTAAAAATTAATCAAAATTAATTTATCAGCAGGCATACTACATTGTGTGATAAAACAAGGCACATGGATCTGAAGATGAATACATTAAGGACTAAAGTTAGTTGTGTGCCTGATATGGAAAATTAAGAATTGCAAGTTATACGTACATGGAAAGAGGCTGGAAGAAATGGATTAAATTGTGTCCTTTGGTAGAGTCTCACTTATTTTGGCCATAGCATGTGTAGGAATTCACTGGAGAAAAGCAATTATGTTTCGAAGAGTTAGGTATAAAAGGAAACTAGGGGGCCCAAAGTACATAGTGGCTGGACCCCATCAAAGCTGATATCAGCCAGAGCATAGAACAACTCAAAAAAGCAGTGCAAGAACAGAAGATGTGGAGAGACTTGGCCCATAGAAACACCAAGAGTGTGTTTTTATGGGCCAATGGATATCATTATTGTCATCATCGTACTTTGATAGAACATTTACTAAGTACAGGAAAATAAAGAAGTTTTATACAGTATGAGCAGATGCTAATAAAAAGGTGATTCATATATGTTTTCTGCTGCAAAAGATAAATGTTGTCAAAAGAAACAAAAATGATATAAGCATGAGATATATTCACTCAGTTATAAGGGTTGAGTCTGCCAATAGAAATATAAAAGCTAATCACAGTGGCTATACATGATGGAAACGTTAATGAGTCAAAAATAAAGAGAAAGCCAAGAAAGGTCTGAATGAATGCAGTTGATGAGAGTCAAAAAAAGAAGTTTAAACCACAAAAGGTAATATATGAAATGGTATAAGGGTATGTGGAAACAATGATGGTTTTGAACATTAGAAAACTAATAAATGATGTTGGTGAAAACTAAATTTAGATTCTGGATGGTTCCCCAAACTAATAAAACTGCATACTGTATTTTTTTTAAAAAAATGTAACATAATAAATAACAATTGCAAACACTAGAAATCCAACTGAAAGAGATCCAGATAATGTTCTTCATCCTGGATCTTCTGCAACTAATACTGTATCACCATCTCCAAAACCTTCTCCAAAATAGGAGACCACAAACAGTACTGAAGTTTCTCTTCAAATTACATCACATTTTGTCATATAGTGCTCAAACCAAAAAAAGTATTTTATAGGTATAGAAAAAAAGAATACAGATCTGTACATAGTAGCAAGTATATAAAAGTATTTTACATCAGAGAAATCTCCTTGCAGAAATATAGATAAGAGGCAGTAATACATAAAATAAGATATATATTAGTGGAAATGTGCAGAAAAATGAAGATATTTGTTGAAACATTTATAAAAAGTTTTTAAACTAAAAGAGAAACAGGACAAACCAAATTTAAGATTACAAAGTGAGAAACTGGAACTGGCAGTTTATTCAGCTCTAACACCCAGTATGAGTTCATAGGCTTACTGCTTTTAGTGTACTTGTCATCTAGTATCTAGTTAAACTAGATTTGAGTGCACAGTTATGCTCTATGCTCATTGCCAAGTGTTGTAAAATTACTATGTAAATTTTCATTACATTTATCACAATGCACATGGGAGATTTTAAGGGATCATTATTATTGCTGTTTATTGGTTTATAAGCAGCATAATGTACCTGCATGTTGAAGCAATTGCTTTCAAAAGAGAAATATGTCCCAATCCTATCTAAGAGATTTTATGGGAAAATAAGAAGCTTGAAACTAACTAACACATTTCTTTTGAGTTCGTAACAATAGATTGAGTGTATTTCACCACAAAACCATTTAGTACATTTTTGTTTGTTTGCTTCTATCAGGAAACATCCAGATCCATCTGGAATTGTCTATTACTCCATTCTAATTGCTGCTAAAATTGTCATAAAATTGTCACAATTTTAATAAGAATGTTAATACAGTACAATTTATTATTTCCTATTCATGTATAGGAACTATATAGTTCTATTTTTTAAATATGGTTCTTATATAAGTAAAACAAATGGCTAGAAAAAAAACAAAAGATTGATTAATTCTGAAAGATAATTATGTTTCAAATACCTATAGTTCAACATAGCTGAAGCTTCAGTATCATTAACATTCTGGTTACATTTCCAAAGACCAGCTTCAAAATACTTATTCAAACACAACCTCTAATAATTCAGTTGAGACTATACTTTTTACCATTTTCCATCTGAAAGCATTTGGTCTTACAAATAAAGTTCCTGAAGGCAAACAAATGCATGGGTTAAAACAGAGGTCTCCAACCTTTTGGGCACCAGGTTACATGGACTAGAGGGGGCGTGGTTTTGTGTGCTGCCTGCATCCTGCATATGGGGCTTTGCTTGTTTGTGCGGCCCAGTTGCTGGCATGCCATAGCCCGGTACTTGGCCAAATTTCATGATACTTTAAATGCATACTTTATGACTCAGTGTAATTCTATGATGGATTTATGAACTGATATAAAATGTGACCGATGCTATTGCCTACTTAGAAGGCAGATTTTTATTCTGGCACATTTATATCCAATTTTTAATTTTTAAAAACCCAGACATTTGTTTATTAATCTTTAGGGACAGAAAACTTTTGAATATTTCAAGTGATCATGGCTCTTATCTGTTTCTTTGTTTTGTAGTGAAAATGCCTCTTGTGCCCAGAGCAAAGAGCTTTCTTCTTTTTTACAGTACTTCTGCAGGATCCAGCCACATAGGTACATGATTTTCCATTCTTCTATGGCAGGCTTCCAAAACCTGGACTACACAAGATATTTTAAACTGAAGCATTAATCAACCCTCTCTACCAATTCCTGGTGGCCAGAATGTAACATTTCTACATTATCATTGTTTGCCTGGGTGATCTGGAATCAGATCACTTGGCAACCTGTTCCTTCAATGCTATTCATCTCCAGGTCTTCCATGGCACAGAATGAACTATATTGTCTTGAATTCAAACCAATACCTCATAAACAAGTCAGCATCTTTCTAGTCCTAGTTTCAACTATCTATCTAAAATATACAATCCACAGAGAACAGAATGCTAGTGTTTGGATATCTGCCAAAAGACTAGCCTTCTGAATTATTCATAGAAACTTCAAATTTAGAGATTTTTTTGACACCTGCTTCTCACCACAGCTACTTGGTTTCTCTCTTTCTTCAGAGAGAGAGAAAGGGGGGGGAGGGAGGGAGAGAGAGAGAGACTTCTTTTTCAAGTCTTTTTTTTAAAAACTTTGTTAAAATAAAAGCAAAATGACTTATTAGATGACTGCTGGAATTGTTACATAAATTGTTGAAACTGGCAGTACTGTGCTATTTTCCCATCTTTCCTAAAAAAATAGATATTTTTTTATCAAAAGATTTGCAAAAAATATAAAAACTAACACAAACTTAAAAAGGATAAAAGTAGTAAAGAAAGAAAGGATGAAAAAAGCAAAAAGCAAAAAAGAATAAAAAGAAATAGAAAGTATATGCTTCTGATTTCCTTTTGCAGCAAATACAAGTTTGATTACAAAATTATTTCTTCCTCTATGATTATATCAGTTTTAAATCAGTTATTCAAATTTATGTTATTTCTTGTAATCCTTAATGGACTTACTGATATCAGGGCTGAATGGGTGAGGTTTTATGGATTTGGTTATAGATAAGACATGGGATACAGGGAGAAGCGATCCTTTGTTGTATTTTAAGAGATGGTGATAAATTAGTAAAATTGCTTTAATGATCAAGGGGGAAGTCATTTTTTATATTTTTTTTCTTTACTATATTCTTATTTTTTCTTTCTTTTTCTCTTTCTGTTTTCTCTTTCTTTTCTTTGTTCTTTCTCACTCCTGCTCATGTGAGTCAGAGTAGAAGATATGCAGCTCACCTGTGTTTTCTTGTGCACACATACACACATACAGATAATGGGCATATACATCAGGAAGAGAAAAAAGAAGAGCATGCAAATGATGTATTAGACTGATACACAGAAGAAAATACACATTACTTCTATAGGCATTCCTAAGTTTATTCCTAAGTTCTTTATGCATATAATTTTCTTCTTTCCTCTTTCTTTCCTTCCCCCCCCCTTCATAGCACTTACTTGTTTAATTTTCCCTATGCTTAATTTTCCCTATGCTTCTGCAGTAAATCTATAGACATCGTAAGATCCATCATTCTTTAAAAATATTTAAGCAGAATGGAATAAGCCAGTTTAATGAATTTGGTAAACATGTTAGATTTCAGTTCCTTTACGGTTTATGAGAACTGAAATCCAACTTCTCTGGAAGTCATGAAATTAGGAATGGCTTTTACCATCTTGACATACACAACCAGTATTGATGAAACAATTATTTTGGATATACTGCAATTAGAAAATATTTTAACAGTTCTGAGCCTTGTATCACAAGCACTTCCATCACATTAAATAGGTGCAGTTTACACTTGGATATAGAGCCATTAATTTATTCTTTAATAATTATTGAGTTTCTGTACATTAATGTGCTCCAGCATGGCAACTTTCATAATGATACTATATCAATATGTTGTACATGTATGCCTAAAATCTGATGAATAACAAAAGCCTATTTTCTAAAATGGTGATAGTCAAGTAAAGACTTAAAATACAACAGAAAAATCTGCATGGCAGCTGAAGGGGTGTTCAGTTCTCATTTCTAGATTTGTACATGAAGTTTTGCCTCCAATAAAATGGAAATGGCTATCAAGAAGCTGTGACCAGCATATAAAACAGCTGAAATGCCATTGCCTTGAATGCATTAAGCCTGCTCCATGCTGTGCGTGAATTAAGAAACTGCTACTAAAGTTCTCAGCATGACCAGACCCTAAATGAGGCAAAACTTGAAAGAAAGCATTTTCAATTTCCAGTACTCACATTTATTTATATTTCATTGCAAGAAGGAGTTTTCAAAATGTCCAAGAAACACAAACATATAAATTATTTGTGGACACAGGTGAGTCATTAGGAAAGGCGGGAATCATCTCACTTCTTCTTCTTCTTCTTTTTTTTTTTTTTGCTCTTCAGGCAAATATAAATGTGAACCTATACAAATTAAAAAATGTTTTTTTAAAGGGAATTCTTTGATATAGGCTAAGCAAAATAGAAGAGGGCACACTAATGAAGCCATAATGAAGCAGACCTTCAATGAAAAGAAATAAAGCCTATTTTAAGGAGTTCCTGATAATGTAAAACAGTTTTAGCCAAGGATTTGTGATTAATGAAAGGAAGAAACCAGATATGGCACTTACCCATGAAAGATAATGCTAGCATTATCTAGCTTGTAGCATTTTCTACTTATTATTCTCTTTCATTATATCTAAAATATTAAGAATGGTTTACAACTCAGTGATAATATACATGTTTTGATGCATTTCTGGTTCATTCTTTCTAGTAGCTGCAAGAGAAAAAAAAAGGTAACTGATGAAGGAATGGACTTTTGCAGAAACCTACCCCAGTCAGGGCATGCATGCTAGAATAAATGGATTTACTAATGATGGGACATCATACAGTACATTTATTTAATTTTACCAAACCTATTAGTATGGTTGATCTCACAATCCACCAGATGCTTAGACTGTATTTTGCATTTTTATCCACCTATTGAATCTGATCCAAGGATCTGGGATAGGCAGATATTATTCAATCATATTAAAGATAGGATGTAAACTGTTCAAAATAAAGTACCTTTTGTAATTGACTTATAGTGATTTTTGTCAATGCCAGTGGTATTCAAGTAGTGTTTCAGGTGTTTTGGGATTGCATCCAAAGAACCTATCATTATTGGTACTATCTTTGCTTTCTTTTGCCACAATCGTTCTACTTGTATTTTCAGAACTTTATATTTTGTGATTTTCTTCAATTCTTTCTCTTCTTTTTTGCTGTCTCCAGATACTGCAACATCCACTGTCCAGACTCTTTTGTCTTTCTTATTGACAGTTGTTAAATCTGAGCTGTTTTGTGACAGGTATTTGGCTATTTGAATTCTAAAATTTCAAAGCATCTTAGCTTTGTCTGTTTTGTGGTCCTGTCAGTTCTTGCTTATAGGCTTGTAGGCAAATAATATTTCTTGTAGATATTCCAGTGCACCATTTTTGCTACTTTGACATACCATTGTTTGTAGTCAGTCTATGTGATCTTCTTGCAGCAGCTAGTCAGGTGGTCCATTGTTTCTTCAACTTCTTTGCAGAGGCGGCACTTGCTGTCTGTTGCTTTCTTCTAAATTCTGGCTTTGTACACGCATTTGTTTTTAAGGTCTGGTGCAGCCAGAATTAGCCCTCTATCTCTTTCTTAAACTTTCCTGATCTTCACTATTGCCAGGTCTTGTTCTTATCTGCTTGGCCTCCAACTTTTTAATGTATTGGCCATATAATACTTTGTCTTGCTATGTCTCTTTTCTATTCTTCATTTGGTTTTTCTTGTAAGTCAGTCTGGTCTCACCGGTATTCAGTAAATCCTCACAGTATTCTAGCTTCAGTGCATCTTCATCACTGTCCTTCAGATATTCTTCCAATGTCCTTTCTTCTTTTTTCAACAGTCTGGTGTACTTGCAACATTACACACTAACCTATGCTCCTTGGAAAGTAGAGTCTCAACATCATTCACATATTCATTGTCATTATTTTTCTGGTCTTCCTATCTAGGACTTCTAATTCTATTGAGTTCAGTTTACTATTCCAGTTGTGTATCCAATGACTAGAATTGCCCAAGTGTTAGTTGCTTTAATGGTGTTTCCTCCATGGAGTTTGTACTTTAAGATCTTTTTCACTGCCGTGAAGTATTCATTTGTAACTTTCTTCTTGACTTCTGTGTGCTTAATGTGTCAGCTTGAAGAATGCTCAGGTATTTGTAGTGATTTTCTTTATCCAGGCTCTTAATGTTATTATTATTATTTTCAGTAGGATGATTATGCAAAATGAGCATAATGAATCATCATATGCCATATGGTACCAACAAGGAGATAAATAAGTAGCCACCTGTTTTCAGCAGCATTTCTCTCTGATCCTCCTGACGATTCAAAAGCAAAGAATACCCTATTATATCTCTGTCTGGTGTAGGTTTCCAAGACATAAACATTTATGATTAATTCTCACAATAAACGTTATACTCATTATCCATAATATCTATATTCTAATTCTAATTCTGAATTTCTTATGGTTATGGAATATGCAAATTCTTTGAGCAACAATAGCAGATGCTAATTCATAATTTTCTTACTCTTGAATGTTAGCCTTTAGAATAAATGATCATGCTACAACTATTTTTATTCATGTTCTGAGTCACAGAAGTCAGAAGATTACATTAGGTATTATTAGCAGTTCACTCTTTTCAACTGGGAATTCTCACTTGTACTTGCTTTGAACTATGAATAAAACTATGTTACACCACAGATTATTCTGAGAACTCTGCTGACATTTTCATGTTTTCCAATATTGGTTTGCTATGGATCATAAAGATCTGCTTTAATGACTTTGAAAAGTAGCTCTGACAAATTACAGTCCATTTTTGCTGAGTATTAACTTATGCAAATCATATTTACATTTCATATATTTTTCATATACTACTTCTACTCATGCATTTCTCTAAACATTCACCTACAAAGGTGCAAATGAATAGTTGCTTGGACATTATTTTCCTGTGATTCTAGATATAAAATATTCATATGAAAGCTCAGATTTGATAGTATTCAAAAAATTATAAGAGCATTGAATCAAAGTGGAAAATAAATTCATTCAAAGGTGTACCGTGATCAAATATGAAGTTTGTCTTTTTAATGATTTTACAAGAACAAAACAATTTGCCCTCACATTGATTCTTGATTGCCTAAGTTTGTGCAAGCAAACAAAAAGGGAAGGATTATCCTCATTTAATTCACTTTGTTTGCTTTTAGTGACAAACTAAACTAAACATATCGGTTACAACTACAGTAGAGGCCAAAATTGTGGAAACCTTTTGGGAAAAGTGTATTTTTGAGGTTTGATAGCTAATAACACCACTTTTTTTGGAGTAGTATCATAAAATTATATATCAATGGAAATATAATTTAATCAAGAATGTAATGCAACAAAGTTTGTTCAATTATCTATACTGTATTCTATGAAAAGTTATAGCCAATAACCAGAAAAGGGAAGCACACCTTGCTAAGGTTGATATCAGGTAGTTTTCCTTCATCTGATTGTAGCCAATGAGCATGAGTGTTTAGAGAGCCAATCAGGTGTCATCTTGTTTTGGCAATGAGCCAATCAGATCACAGTAGGATTCAGTTATTGATGTCATGTATTGAAGCTGAGAAGAGGACATTTGTCAGTGTGTTATGTGATCGCTATCAAGTTGGTTGGTTTTTTTTTCTTTCATTTAGTGAGCTTGTAAAACGTAATAAAATTAAAGTAATGGTGCAAAGAGCTGACTGGTTGCCCAGAAAGAGATGTAAAATAGTATTATTAAGTGAACAAGGCTACAATTATAAAGAAATTAGAAAAAAAATGGTGGAAACTTAACCAGAGGTGGCATTTCTACTGTACACTTTTCCCAAAAGGTTTCCACAATTTTGGCCACTACTGTAGATTACATCCAGAAAATGACTAAAATTAAAGCCCAAACAGTTGGTTAAATGCAGCACCAGCTGAATTATTTTAAACCTGACAAGATGATGCAGTTAAAGTGCTGAATATGATTTGTAAGCAGGCATGGAAAATACATCTGTGGGAAATGGACTTGAAAAGTTGATTTTATATCTCCCAAATGGACAGTGTAAAGGAATACTCAAATTACTGAACAACTGCACTTGTCTCACAAGTTAATATGCCACTTTTTAAGATTTTGCAATCCATATTTCAAAATAAATGGAATGAGAGCTGCCAGATACACAAGCTAGATTCAGAGGAAGCAGGGCACTGGACATTGCCTTGCTAATACAGAATGGATAATAAAAAGGCAAGGGAATCCCAAAAGGACATTTAGTTTTGCTTTACTGAATAGTTTTTTTTATTATGTACATCACAACAGATTATGAGTTGCTTTTAACAACCTGGAAGTTCTAGGCTCATCTGTTGACTAAAGAATTTATGTAAGCACCAGGAAGTTACAGTTAGAACTGAATATTGAACAAATAAATATTTTAAAATGGGGGGAAAATAAGTTGTATAAGATATTTTTACATATACAAAATATATTATGAGGGATGCTAGAATAAATTGAAATTGAATTAAAATTAATGAAAAAAGCATAAAAAATCCTTAGCTAAGTTGTTGAAGCCATTTGGTGGCTGGAAACAAGGAACACTTAAACAGTAATTTTTTAAAAAAGAAATCATCATCATCATCATCATCATCATCATTATTTTAGCTATTGTCTATCTACTGCAGGATGGAGACATCTTCTGCATGTTTCCAACCAATATGGTCCTGAGCTTTCTTTTGCCAATTGGGCCCACAATACTTGCTGATGTCATCAATCCATCTTGTTTTAGGTCTCTTTCATGGACACTTTTTACCAAATGGAATCCATTCAATGACTGCCTTAGTCCACCTGCCATCAGTTCCTATTGCTACGTGAACAGCCCACTTCCATTTCAATTCTTTTACTCTCTTGATGATATTGTATACTTTCATTTGTTCTCTAATCCATGTGCAGGTCTTTCTATCTTGTCTTACAATACTGAGTGTGTATCTTTCCATGGCTCTTTGTGCCACTTGTAGATTTTGTATCAAATGTGAGGTTAGTGTCCATGTTTCACCGGCTTATGTTAGAGCAGGTAGCACACATTGATCAAAAACTCTTTAGGCACAGAGGGAAGTTGTTCTGGAAGATTGTGCTTAGCTTGCTGAATGCCTGCCAATCACATTTAACATGCTGTTCAATTTCCTTTATTGTATCATTTTCCACTGATATCCATTGACCAAGGTATATGTAGTGGTCTACTACATTTATTTCTCCAGATATAAAAAAAAATTCTTCCTTTGGTGAATTTATTAAACATAACCTGGCTCTTTTTCAGGTTTATTTTTAAGCCAAATTGTTCTCCTACTTTGTGCAGCTCTTGTATTTTGCAAATAGACTGGGCAAAAGATGGGATAAAAATCAATGGCACCTATTTAAATCAAATACAAAGACTCATACAAAGAAGAAATATAAACGCTAATTTGCTGCTCAATAGCTTCATGTAGCTTCATGTCAACAAATAATGTGTCAGCAAAAATCATTCGAGGAGGCTTGATGCTTGCAAAAAATAGACTTCAATTGAAGAGTTGGATAGGAGGCAAGCTGACTAGCTATCAAGCTGACTAGCTACCAGGGAAGGATGGTGGATTGAAGATGTCTCTATAAAAAGTAGAGCTGATGTTTTGGACAATGAACAAGGAGTTGACAAGTAGATGAGCTCCTTCAACCCTTTTGGGACAAAGAGAGAATATGAGATCACCCAAACTGTTCTCCACATGTTTGCTTCTCACAGGGAGACTGCAAAGCAGCAAACTCTGAGGGTGGGAGAACCAGAAGCTGGCAGAATTTGCCATAGTTGCTCCAGTCAGAAATGGAGCCTAACAAAGGACACTAATTTCACAATTCCCCTGCTAATAACTTCCAATAATTGCCTATTAACTGCTTTAAAGAAGTTAGACACCTTCAAAATGACAAAGCTTGAAACACCAGGTAAGAGCTTTCGATTGTTCATATAAGAAAATGAATATACATTTTTAGAATCTTTCAACATTTAAAATAAACAGAAAAAGACAAGATAAGGTTTTGTCAGTAAAAGTTTTAAATGGATTAAGGACTCAGAGAACATTGGAATATTGTATTTTGAATATTAAGAATTTGAAATTAATCTATATAAATAAAAATGTAAATGTTCGTTTGTTCAAAATCTTAAATCTCTGAAAGTTCTTCACCGATTGCTTTGAACTTTTGACACAACATTGCATTCGAATACACGCATGTTTTTATATACCTATATTATATAGATGTCACACCTGTGACAGGTAAAACATGCTTTTTTTAAAAAACAGCACCATCTGTTGGACGTAAAAGCAACACACGCTTTTACCAGACTGAGCCACAGCAACGTGTGGCTGGGTACAGCTAGTTTTAAATATAAATGCATTTTTGTGGGAAAGAAAAACTGTTCTTGGTATTGTATTGGAGAACTAAAAAGCAGAACTTATTGTTTTATTTGATCAGGATTGAAATGGGAAATGTTGATATTTTGGGTGGTTCTTGGCATCTAGAGAGCAAAAATATTGTGTATTGGGGTTACAATTTATACAATATATCTAGCTTACAGTTATTAAAACTTTTTTCCCCTACAGTTACTTATTTATCCTAATCTGACATCATTTAAATTGGCTTTGTATCTAACTTATTCACTTAAAGCATGCTTTTTCTCTTTAAAGGAAAATTAACCCTCTTTGTCATGTTAAATTTCAGTCTTTTATTCATACTATGATACAGGGACTACTTTATGCCATCTAAACATAGATTTGCTTACAGTTAAGAGTTGTGATGTGGGTTGCTATGTTTTATATCTGTTAATTACTGTTACTATTTTAGGGGTCTGTTTAGACTATTTGCTGACATGTGATTTGGGAACTTATTGGATATACCTATATTAAGAAATGAGTTAATGGTTGAAGAGTTTATATCTGTTAATTAAGAGGATAGTGAAATTGTTTATACTTGTCATGATGAGGGGAGTTGCTTTCTGAGGGTTTCCCCCATTTTTTTCTCTTTTTTTGTTTTCTTGCTTCTGCCCATTTCTTTATTTCTGTTTTAATTATCTTTTGTTATTGTTATTAAAATTATTATTAAATAAATTATTAAAAATTATTAAATAAATTATTAAAAATTATTAAAAATAAAAATCAGAAGTGACTGAATATATCACTCCTCATACTGGATACTGTTGATAGGAGTGAGAGGGTCTCATACATTTAGTTCTTGACATAGTAGTAGTTTACTGCTCTTACATATATAACAACAATCAAATCATTATTCCAGTCAATCACTTTTGAATGTCACGTAACAACCTTTTCCTATAAAACTAATAGAAAAAAGTTCTGCTCTGCAAAATGCAAATTGTTATAATCTGTCCAAACTTATTTTATTCAAATTCTATTTCCAGAATCATTCTTTAGAGGAGGTGTTGTAAATCACACAATGTGAGTCTATAACCATAGACTGAAATAGTATGGCTCATTTGTTTATTCTAAACATTGTTTTTCCATTACAAAATAAACAACTGCAGCTCTCAAGATCAAATAATAAACTAAACAATTCAGGTCCAAATAGAATTCAGAACTTTAATCCATGCTAAAAGCTTGGTGAAATAACAAACAAAGACAATCTTAGCAGTTCTGCTTCAAGTTTAAAAGAGGAAGCAAGCCAGCTGAACTTATGATGAACTGAACTTTGATCCTTTCTCAGCTGTCCAACACGCAGCAAGTCCAGCAAGCTGCATAGTAGAGTGAGATTATAGACTCTGAGCTGTTCCATCATATCCATTGAAAAACCAGTTACCTTACCTCTCTCCCAGATCTCATCTAATCAGCAGGTAATCTGTTATGGTGCTTGAACTGCTTTTATCCCAGATGATCATTGTATTTTAAGACTGGTGCTCAATTTTCTAATTTTTCTCTTCAAGAGGTGACTAACACATGAGTGACAAATCAAAACCTCCCAGTTCAAGAAAGGGCATAATTGGTTTGCAAAATGAAGTTATATGAAAATACTCTTGGTTATGGTGGTCAGTTACTCTTCAAGCAAGAGCCATGAGTCCAGGAGAATTTCCAAATTCTGTTGAGATAGTTCAACCCTATCCAGAACAAAAGATGGCAAAGCACAGAAGGAAAATTAAATCACACAGCCAATTTGTATTTCCAGGGTTCTTTCCCATTTATCCCTTACAGCCTCCAGACACAGAGACAGAAACCCCATTGCATCATTTGGGTGAGATAAAGATGTAAAGCTTACATCACCTAGTGGATTCATTTAAATGTCAAATAGAAATGAGGAGAACATATAGCCTGGTGAGACCTCACAGAGAAGGGACCCATGGACTAGATGTGTCCCCACCACCATTAAAACTGATTGGAACCAGCACTATAGAAAGGAAGAGAAGGAGCATGAAACCATGCCTCTCAGTCCCAATCCCTGAAACTGGTTTAGAAGATACAATGATAAGTAATTCTGAAAGCCACTGAAAGATCAAGAAGACTCAGGATGGATGCAACATCCCATCCCTTTCCTGTCAGGAAAGTGCAACCAATTCTGGTTTACTCTTGTGGCCAGGCTTGAAACCTGAGTGAAAAAGTCCCAGATAATCCATTTTGTGGAATCCTTCATATTCTCTGAGTTTGGTTGTTACAGGCATTTCATTACTGGACCAGGTAATGTCATTAGTGCTACTGAGTGGGGTTTGTTTCTTGTTTATATACAGTATCTTGTCCTGCCACTGTTGGTGTGGTTTTCTCCTTGGTAGTTATTAGGGCAAGGTACTGTATATAAACAAGGGGCAAAGCCACACTCACTCACTACCACCGACAATCTTACCTAGTTTGTAATGAAACATCTGCAAGCAAACAACCAATTTCAAGAATACCAAGGACTTGACTCTATATCCATTTGGTTCAGAATTCTCTAAGATTGCTGCATGATCACTTTCTTAATAACCATCTCTAAAGATAAGATAAGATAAGATAAGATAAGATAAGATAAGATAAGATAAGATAAGATAAGATAAGATAAGATAAGATAAGATAACCTTTATTGTCATTTTTATACTGTGGGCACAATGGCACACATCAAAAATGAAATTTAGTTGCCTGCTCTCAAAGTGAAACACATACATGACACACACCTAAACATACTATGAACAACATATGTATAGACCCACATCCCTACATATACGTAGCAATAAATATTAAATATTGTCCATCTTGAATATATAACGTAAGGAGGAAACTTGAGAGTTCGCAAGGTTAATGCTGTATGGAATGAAACTCTGGCTGAATCTGGATGTTCTGCTTCGGATACCACGAAGCCTCCTCCCAGAAGGTAACAAGGAAAACAGCTCATGAAGAGGATGTGTAGTGTCCCAGATGTGTAGTGTCCCAGATATGGACCCTGCTCAAGCAGCACTTCTGTGCTATGTCCTGGATGGGAGGGAGGGAACTGCCAATGATCTTTTCAGCCATTCTCACCACTCTCTGCACCGCCTTCCTGTCTGAAGCAGTGATGCCTCCAAACCAGACTGTGATGCTGTATGACAGGATGCTCTCGATTGTCCCCCTGTAGAAAGTGGTCAGGACAGGGGAAGGAAGATGTGCTTTTCTCATGTGGCACAGAAAATGCAAGCGCTGCTGTGCCCGCTTCAGCAGTTTCTCACTGTTGAGCGACCAAGTCAGCCTACTCATTAGCTGCACATCCAGGAATTTGATGCTGGTAACCATCTCCACAGATGAATAATTTATGCACAGAGAAGTGTGGCTATGCCTGCCTTTTCTGAAATCAACAATGATCTCTTTGGTTTTTCCGGTATTTAAAACTAGGCTGTTTTCCTTACACCAGTTCACCAACCCTTCAACCTCCTTGCGGTAAGCTTCCATCTTGTCATCCTGAATAAGGCCCACTACTGTTGTATCATCTGCAAACTTCACAATATGGTTGGTGGCAAACCTAGCACAACAGTCATGGGTCAACAGGGTGAACAGCAGCGGACTTAAGACACAGCCCTGAGGAGAACCTGTGCTCAAGAAAATGGTATTAGAGGTATTTGTTCCAACTCACACATATTGGGGCCTGTTGGTAAGAAAATCAAGAATCCAGTTGCACAAAGGAATGTTTAAGCCTAAAAGGGAAGAGATGTGACAAAAGTTACTAAAAATGATCAGATCCAGTAATGGGGTACTGAGAAAGAGGTAAACCACTCTGCCTAATTGATATTGTTTACATTTACAGTATATTTGAAACCCTGATCATGATTATTATATCAACTACATTTTGCAAGTCATTTTCAAAGTTCTGATCAAAAATTGCATGGGATGAAATATCCTATGAAATTATTAAATTCTTGTTTGCAGGAAGAGATAATCTTTTGATGGTTGAAAACCACACTGTATTGAAGGAAAGAAAAGACCTTGAATTTTGTGAAGGGCTAAGGTTTTTAAACCCTCTATGAGGGGTGTCAAACTGCTGGCCCATGGGCCGGACGTGTCACGTGGAAGCCGTACCCATCCCATTGCTGGCAATGGCAAAACCGGCCCGATACGTTGTGTGACGTCACATGACGTCACGAGTTTGACATGCCTGCCCTATATTAATGCTGGAAGCACAGATTCTGTCAATTGTCATAACTGCCTCTATGAGAAAAGCAAACAGGCAGGTGAACAGAATATATGATTTCTACTTCTTGTCTATCAATTTTCATCCATTTATTCTTCATTCACAAGCATGTGTATGTCTGTGTGTATGTAAAATTCAATGGAAACATTATTTATTCTGCTCAATATTCCCAGTTTAACAAAAAAAAAAAAGGTAAATTCAAACAGCAATTAACCATCAGCAAAAAATTACCAAGGTGGAAATGTTTGAATTTCAGAAATGAAAACTTTTGAAATATAAAGCTGACTCAAGTATTCTTTACATGCATTTCATCTCATTCATCATTTTCTATCTAGGATTATAATTAGAAAAGAAATGCAGCTTTTTCCTTAAACAGTGGTTAGGTGAGGATTTGAAAACAGGGGAAGGAATCTAATGTGTAGGTAAGTGTTGGGTCATAGGAGGAAAGATAAGGATAAAAACTTCTGTCATCTTGGATTAGTGAGCCTAATGAGGTTTTTTTCCCCCCAGTTTGGTAGGAAACATAGGTCTGCTTAGACATTATCTAAAAGAAAGAGCTACAGTTGTAATATATGTAGAGATATGAATCATGTCTGCTGACCCCATCACTGTATGTATTTTTCCTTTGATATCTCCAGACTTCATAAGTGGAACAGGAAAGGCTAAAGTCTAGCCTCTGTAAATATGGTGTGCAAAGAATCTGTTTCTAAGGGAATTCACTTAGAAGTCTCCTTGAGACATTCCCACTTAATGCACAAAGCTTGGAACTATTTGAAGCAAGGCCGGTGCAAGCAAGTTGAATGTCTGAAAGATAACTGTTCACTAGCAGGAATAGTTCCTGTTCAGAATTACAAGTTTAGTTTAGTTAAAGCTTAATTAAAGCTAAAGCTTATTTGTGAAAATTTTCTATCTGGAACTTTATTTACATTTCAGATACAGTAAGGGTATTCTCTACCTTCATTCTTCCTGATTTTAGAAAAGGACCCAGTATGTTTTTTAAACAGTTTTTTTTCAATTTAACTGCTGGTGTTTTTCTTTTTTTTCTCCTAGCAATTTTTGAGTGCCATCTAGGAATAAAAAGATGTATAAATCAGATGGAAAGATAGATCCAGTGTCTTATACTGCATAAAAATTAGCACTATTCAAGCAAGACATTTATGGGTAGAAATAGATAGATAGATAGATAGATAGATAGATAGATAGATAGATAGATAGATAGATAGATAGATAGATAATGATGATGATGATGATGATGATGATGATGATGATGATGATGATGATGATGATGATGATGATGATGATGATGATAAAGTTGGAAGGGACCTTGGAGGTCATCTAATCCAACCCCCTGCTCAGGCAGGAAACCCTAAACCATTTCGGACAAATGACTGTCCAATTTCTTCTTTAAAACTTCCAGTGTTGGCACATTCACCGCTTCTGGAGGCAGGTTGTTCCACTGGTTAATTGTTCTAACTGTCAGGAAGTTTCTCCTTAGTTCTAGGTTGCTTCTCTCTTTGGTTAGTTTCCACCCATTGCTCCTTGTCCTGCCTTCAGGCGCTTTGGAAAATAGCTTGACTCCCTCTTCTTTGTGGCAGCGCCTGAGATATTGGAACACTGCTATCATGTCCCCCCTCGTCCTTCTCTTTGTTAAACTAGACATACCCAATTCCAGCAACTGTTCCTTATATGTTTTAGCCTCCAGTCCCCTAATCATCTGTGTTGCTCTTCTCTGTACTCTTTCTAGAGTCTCAACATCTTTTTTACATCGTGGTGATAGATAGATAGATAGATAGATAGATAGATAGATAGATAGATAGATAGATAGATAGATAGATAGATAGATAGATAGATAGATAGATAGATAGATAGATGAGCTTTATTTTCACTGTGAGCACATTGGCACACATTAAAATGAAATTTTGTTGCTTGCTCTCAAAAGTGTACACATACATAAGACACATTTAAACATATTATATACAACATATGTATAAACCTATACCTTTATATATAAGTAACATATAAATATTAATCACTGTCCATCTTGAACACATAGCGGAAAGAGGAAGCTTTAGAGTTCACAAGATTAATACTGTATGGAACAAAACTGTGACTGAATCTGGATGTTCTGCTTTGGATACCACGAAGCTTCCTCCCAGAAGGTAACAAGGAAAACAGGTAGTGAAGAGGATGGGTAGTGTCCCAGACAATCTTATGGACCTTACTCAAGCAACACTTATGTGTCATGTCCTGGATGGAAGGGAGGGAACTGCCAATAATCTTTTCAGCCATCCTCACTATTCTCTGCACTGCCTTCCTGTCTGAAGCAGAGATGCTTCCAAACCAGACTGTAATGCTGTATGACAGGATGCTCTCGATCGTCCCTCTGTAGAAAGTGGTAAGGACAGGGGAAGGAAGATGTGCTTTTCTCATGCAATGCAGAAAATGCAGGCACTGCTGTACTCGCTTTACCAGTGTCTCGCTGTTGAGTGACCAAACCAGCCTACACCAGTATGTTACACCACTATAAATGTAATATCTAAAGCATTGAACTGGTAGTCCTCAACTTCCAACTACAATTTTCACACTTATGACCGTTGCAGCATGCCCAGGATTACGTGATTAAAATTTGGATGCATAACAACTGACTCATATTTATGACAATTGCAGTGTCCCAGGGTCATGTGACCACTTTTTGCAACTTTCTGACAGGCAAAGTTAATGGGGACGCCATTAAACAACCATGTTACTAACTTAACAACTGCAATAATTCACTTAACAACTATGGCTAGAAGGGTTGTAAAATGGAGTACAACTCACTAA
>NW_015390433.1:78613-88875 GCF_001527695.2 Protobothrops mucrosquamatus | reverse complement strand
AAAATTTGGATGCATAACAACTGACTCATATTTATGACAATTGCAGTGTCCCAGGGTCATGTGACCACTTTTTGCAACTTTCTGACAGGCAAAGTTAATGGGGACGCCATTAAACAACCATGTTACTAACTTAACAACTGCAATAATTCACTTAACAACTATGGCTAGAAGGGTTGTAAAATGGAGTACAACTCACTAATAACTATCTTGCTTAGCAACAGAAATTTTAGGCTCAGTTGTGGTTGTAAGTCAAGGACTATCTGCATTCTGCAATACCAATGAGTGATTACTATTTATTCATGTTCTTATATAGCTTAGAGACAGGAGAGGCTGCTGGTTGTCCCCTGTAAGGTGGAAAAATTAGTGAAGAACAGTGCATGCTGACTGGGTAATTCTGGAATTGAAGTCCATGCATCTTAAAATTGACAAGATTAAGAAACAGTAGTCAAGAAAATTATGTAATTTTTTTAACCAGGTGAATATTATGATGTCCTCTAATTCATTTGTTCATAATGCCATTTTTTGACCATTTTTGCCTAGTTTATAAAGATAATTGTCTTTCTTTTGACATTTTATTTCAACAAAATAGTTTAAGTGCAATGGTGCACTTAATGGCACAAAGATGCTTATATGCTTTTGTGCCATCTGAAATTTATTGATGATAAATTTTAATTAAGATGTGTGAGTAACCGCAAATATTGATTTCATTAAGAAAAAAGCTTTTCTAAAAATTCATGGTAAAAGTCACAAAATGATTATTAATCTTATTTAGCAAACAATATGATAGAAATGCCCAAATAAATCAATAATAATGAGAATAATAGGCTTGTATATTCCATCAAACTGGAATATTTGACTATTCATACAAAGGAAATGGGAACAAGAGAAATGTGATTCAAAGGGAGAAGCAAAGGTAAATTTTCTTATGTACATTTTTTTATTATCTATAGATTTAAAGATTTAAACTGGACAACAGATTTCATGGTTTTGAGCAATATAAGTTTGAAACAGAATTATGTACTAATGATGAATATATTATTGCTGAAATATATAAACTTTTGTTGAAATATGAGACAGAATAAGTAAAAGAATATATGATAAAATGGGCTAAAAACTTTTATTGCAATATACAAATGAGAAAACATGAGGCTGAAAAGATTATAAAATGATTTATTGTTGTTATATGTCACCAGAGAATTTGTCTAGAATGAATAAAGGTGATTCTAGTTTTTACTTGAATAACATGAAGCAACATTTTATTATGCTTGGTAGCTGTGTAAAAAAGCCACAAAATTTTGAATACAAATGTGTACATTGATTTAGAAGTCTTTAAAGATTAAAGTACAACTGAAATCAGAGATTTTTCCTTTGGGACTAATGGACAGGCAACTAGAAAGAGTGGAAAGATTAGATACTATCCATAATGGAAGAATGATGGTAAAGATGATGGAGCTTGAAGAAATGACTAAATTAACTTCCTTGATTAGAGAAAAAACAATAGCTACATTTATGGTTGAATGTTATAGACGTTTTGCATGAAATTGAAAAATACTTTTGTGAGTTGTGGTTTTGATGATTATAAAAAACTGAATAGAAAAAGTGAGCTTTTATTGTAATCATATTTCTCACTGCAATTGTGTTTTTCTTTCTTTCTTTCTTTCTTTCTTACTTACTTTCTTTCTTTCTTTCTTTCTTTCTTTCTTTCTTTCTTTCTTCTATTTCATATAAGTTTGTATTACATTTTATGTTCTCTTTAAAATATTTGTTGTTTTTTTTTAAAAGAAATACAGGTAGGTTACTAATGCAATAATTTCCATTGGCAAAGCATGCTAAAGGCAGGCAGGGTCGAATCTTAAAAAGTCTGAGGCCTTTTCTAAGTATAAATGAAAACAATTCCATATGAATAGAGGAGCAGAATCATAATTGAGAACATTCCAGGTGCTTCTATCTCACCAAAGTTTTAACCTGCTAATCCTTCACTAAGCAGTTTGAAACAACCACAATTGTCTTCACTTTCTGCAGCTCTCTGTTGGTATACATTTGTGAGTCTATTGATCATCCTCTGTCCTCATAAGGCAGGGCTTTTCAACCTTTTCACCCATTGTACCACTTTTAGGATATGGCAACATCCGAGTACCACCAGTTGCCTAGCAAGGTGTCAAAAACTTGATGACCAAAAAAAAAAAAAAGGAAAAAAAGTGATAAAGTACAGGTAGTCCTCACCTTACAACAGTTCACTTAGTAACTGTTCGAAGTTACAATGGCACTGAAAAAAGTGCCCCCCAAGGCACAGCCGAGCAAGACACCTGCCTGCCCACCCAGCGGCGCTCTTCCTCCTGTCCGAGGTTTTCATTGTTGTGAGCATTTCTGTTGAGGATTGGCAGTGGGAGTGGGGTGGGAGGTGTTTGGTTTTTATTCCCCCCCATCTGCTGGGTGGTTGCAGCAGGTTTTGGTCACTTCACATGACCCTGGGACACTGAGACCGTCATAAATATGAATCAGTTGCCATGCATCTGAATGTAAATCACAAGACCCTGGAGATGCTGCAACATTCCAGCTGATTGGCGCTTCTTCTGGGCTCAGCAGAAGCGCCAGGATCAGCGCCGAGCTCCAGCTGGAGCCTGGCGCTGATCCTGGTGCTTCCCCTGAGCCCTGACAGCCCTGCAGCTCCAGCCATCTCTCGCTCAGGCTTGTGTGGTGCTGCCACCGGTTCAGCTCATTCCCCTCCCCAGCTACCACTTTTCTAAGATGGTCGCATACCACCTGCCAGGTGCCAATGTACCACAGGTGGTACCCGTACCACTGGTTGAAAAGCCCTGTCATAAGGCATTAAATAAAGAGTAAGCTTATCAGTATCCTTGCTCCATGTCCTCCCCCTCTCACAGTTCATGTTTTTGGCTCATGATCTACACAATTCTGCAAAAGGTTGTTGTTGTTTTTTGCACTAGTGATGTTATATTTTGTTCTGGCAAGTAGATCTTCAAAGGATGAGGGAATAAAGAGAGAAAAGTTCCTATATATGAAAGGAAACAAGGTCAAAAACTGCCTGGCCCTACCAATGATAAATTTTTAGGAGAAAAAGTTCATACAACGTCAGCATAATGCCTAACTTGAGCTTGAGAATTAGGAAGTAGGTTAAGGCAAAAATTCCTTCCAACTGGAAAACAAACCACCCAGAAGGACTGCAGAACAATTCAAAGTGGGGAAAAAGTTCCAAATAAGCTTTGGTGTGGCTTTCAATAAACCAGAACAGTCAGAAATAAATGGACTCAGCTTCCCAAAACAGATGGTATCATGAGAAAATTGAGTCTGGAGATAATCCTGGTGTAAAATATCCATCTGGAAGTGCTGTCTAAAAAGTATCTTAAACACATTTCAACCACAGTTATTTGCTAAAGCAGACATTAGTGCTTGAATTTGTTAACAATGCAGGACACTCACCTCTGTTGCTTGTAAAAGGGAAAAATAAGGAAATTTACCCTGACTTCAAACAGGCACAACTTACCAACAGTGGCCAACTTCACATTTTGATTTTGGAGACCTTCATACAAATTCTGTATTTTGTATCATAAAAGCACCAGCACAGAGTGGTGAGCTTTTATAAGTCAATATTCATCTTATTTCATATATTTATAGGATATATGACAAAAACTCCACTTTAATTTTCACAGTTTCATCTAGCTATTCTATTTCCTCATGATTTCTTATATACATTTCTCATTTTCTCAATTCTTTTCTTTGGTACATAGTGTCACTTTATGAATGTCAATAATTCTTTGAAAATCATGTAGGACTCCCATGTAACACAGAATTCCCTAAGGGAGAAAATATCAGTTATCCTTTTATTTGAGATCATCATGTAATATCTATAGAAGCATGAAGCAGCATATTAAAATACACAATACTATAAGCATTTGCCTGCAGTACACAAAATTGTATTTTATTTTAACCACACAATTCCAACCCTCGGGTTTTGGCTGGGAAGAGACGTTCACACAGCTGTGTGCTCATCTCATGTTCCAACAGGTGTCTGACCAAGAGGGATTCTAGGTATATTCTGCTATAAACATTATTCAATTACTGTTTTATACATTTTTCACTTGATGATTCCAGATTTCTTCCATGTAAACAAAGTTTTTAAACAAATATATGTTCAACTTCCAAACAGGATGTTGCCTTTATTTTCTCACACAGATGTAATATGGTTTTCGTTAGGTGATAGAGTACTCTATCAAGTTATGAACAAAGATGCTAAATGGGTGGGACAGTCCTAAGCTAATGCATGGTATCAGAAAGGCAATCATTTAAAGGTTGAGAGATGCATAACACAAAGGAGACTGAGTGTGAGGATGATGGTGGTTGTCTTGATCTCATATTTTTATCACACACATCCACGGGGGAAAAAAAGCCTGACTGGAACTCATCCAGCTACTGCTTAAAAAAGTAAAAATATTAGAATTTTAGCTTGTATTGGAAAAGAATTTGGGAGTGAGAAGCTCCTAAAATTGCTAAAAGCATACAGAAAGGAATAATTGAAACTTTTGCTTTGTCTTTGAAAAATCTTATCATGAAATGGTTCATACTTTCAGTTAAATGTGCTTCCTTCTGGACCACTGCAATGCACTATACATGGGGCTGCCTTTGAAGAGCATTCAGGAGATTCGACTGTTGCAGAATATGGCAGTGAGGATAGTATATGGTGCTGGCTATTCAGCAGATCTAACATCTCTACATTGAGAACTGCTTTGGTTGCCAGTGTGCATTCAGGTACAATTTAAGGTGCTGGTTGTCACCTTTAAAGCCTTTCATGGTTTGAGATCAGGTTGCTTGAGAAAACTGTTTCTCCTTGTTCAATCTGGTCAGGTACAATGCTTATGGTTCATCAGCTAAGGAATGCTGGTTGGCAGGAACTAAAAAAGGGATCTAGCAGATCTTTTAACATCACTACCAGATGTTGATGTGGTTTTATTTTCAGAGAGAGTAAAGATTTTGGAGAAGTATTCTTTTTAAAATCAGTAGTTCCATAAGGATAAAATGTTTTCAGATGGAAATTGCAAAGCCCTGCTTTTCTCCTGATAAAGCATCCACAGAAAATAAGGAAAGGGCTGTTTTACACCTTCAAAGGAGGCAGGCAGCAGTTGCAGAAGGCACCTGATTGCCCTTGTGTCATTTGATAAAAGAAAGAGAAACTATCTGCCTTTCACATGCTGCTGCTGAAGGTAACCATTCATATGGCTAACAGCAAGCAGTTTAGATGCTGTACTTCAATACATGGAGAGCCACAGCTTCTGTTTCTCTGCTTTGTAGCAACGGTCAGTGTCACTTTTAACAAATTTTAAACAAAGCAATCTCTAGTGCTACAATGGTCAGTGCAAAGGGACTGACAGGTTAATACTGAAATTATAGTAACATTTCAATCATTGTAATTTTTGTATTTACTATGCAAATATGAAATCAGTCACCTTCTGCTGAGATTTTTCCTGTTTTCTGAACAAGAAATACATCATAAGAAATATTTCTAAGAAAAACAGCTTAGACAGTGAGTCTATGGAACAACTTGAAAGAGAAAACAAACAAACAAAAACACATTTTCTAAAGTGGACAGGATTTCAGAGGCTCTGACACAACAGTCTCAATATTTATTAAAAAGGCTGGTCTCTCAAGTATACACTATAGATTATTTAATGCATTGGCTCCATTTGTGGTCTCTGCACTAAGATCAGGCACATTTTCAGCTTTGAGGATTGAAGGTATTTCTGGGAACTAAATAAGTGGGTGGGAAATTAGTGGAAAATAATTTCTTTGAAGTACCAGCACCCATTTTAACATCCTTAGCTGTTTAAAAAAGGGTAATTCAGAACATATTCAAGAGAAATAATTGCAGCAGCAAATGTGGTATGCTTTTAGAAAAAATGGACAGCACATTTTGCTACCTCACAAATGTCTAGCATTCGGAAACCAGAAATCTATTTATTTATTCAATTTCCATAGCCACCCATCTCAACAAATAATTCTGGGTAGCATACATCATAAAATATAAAAACAATTAAAAGCTATTTAAATAATTAAAATAGTAGAAAATAAATATATATGACATCAAGTAAAATTGTTACTATAGATTTTAATACAACCAGGAAATGGGGCCCTTAATACACTCAGGACTCCAGGCCTAGACACATAACCCAGTCTTATGGCCTTATGAAAGAACTGGAATCATCCTGGAGTTTTCCGGTGACGTCACTACAGGATGAGCTCTGGGGAATGATTCCCCTTTCCCCAAGTCTGATTTCTACCAGCTGGGGAGTCCAGCAGGGCTGAAAGTCACCCTGTAGAGGCAACTGGCCAAAAGGTGAAGCTTTGCAGATCACGGGTCAGCGGTAGCTGGCCTGCTAGATCCAAAGGAGCCCTCGGACCGGCAGGAAGAAAGGCCGATCACATTTATGTGGTCTGCCATTAGCAGTTGATTGTCGGAGACAAAGAACTTCAAAGCGAAAGCAAACAGCAGACCTGAGTGAGAATACTTTCTTTATCTCTCTGCAAGTGGAAATACCAGTTCTGTGAACAGCATTTCAATAGCCTTTCAGAACAAAGCCTTTAGCTTCAGGGAGGGGGGGTTCTTTTTCACCCCTCCCTCCTGAACTATAAGCGCTGGTTTAAGCTTCTGGAAAACTAAAATTGACTTACCACACCAATGTGTAGCTATCTGAGGCATAGAAGAAGGATAACTTGGGAAGCTTTTGGCTCTATAGATTTTCTTTGTTTTTTTCTTGTTGGAAAGTAATTTGAACTTTTACTTTTTAAACTCTCCTAAAATATGGTGGGAATGGACATCTAATGACATCTCGTGGCAAAACTGAGAATTACATGCAGTTTCTCCTGATTGGAGCAAAACTTGGCTGTATGCCCAGACATTGCTTATCTGAGTGTCCTTGAAAACTTCGGCTGGGAAAAAAAGACTCTTTTTTGTTTGCCCTGCCTTACAGGATAGATTATAATTATAAATAAAACTGTGTTTGGAGTCATCGGGCTCTGTTGGATTACAAATACAGCTTGATTTGGAATTGTTATAAACTGGCTTTGAAGGAGTGAATACCAAGAAACCCTTTTGAACAGAATTCTGTGGATTATAAATTTTGGCTTTCCCCCCCTTTTTTTCTTTCCTTTTTTTACCATTTACTATTTTATGGTTTACTTCTTCTAATTATTAGGAGCTAATTGGATTATAAAATTTGACTTACTTGGTGGATTACAACATATGATTTAAAGATAAAGATGAGTGCCCCAAACCTATCTAAAGTTGGAAAAAAAGGATCTTCAGCTCCCTCCTCGGCTTCGGAAAATCCAGTCTACCAGAGATCAATTACTACAATGCTCCAACAAGACAAGATGGATACCTTCCAAAAAGATACATAAACAACTCTGCAAGCAATTCAAGAGGCAATCGCTACTCACAGTTACATCAAAAAACCATGAGGAGTTGAAAAGTGATTTTGATAAAATGAACCAAAAAATTAACAATATAGATTCTCAAATTGAAAAATTTAAACAGATGATCACAGACAACCAACAAAGAATTCAAAAAACAGAAGATAAATCAACTGAGGTTGATCAGAAATTAGAAGTTTTAAAAGATGAAAATAAAAAATTGATGCAAATAAATAGAGAATTAGAAGATTTGATAGCCATCATAGAAATGAAAAAGGCCTCAGACTTTTTAAGATTCCAAAATATAATAGAAGATAAGGAAGAGGATCTTCTAGGCTTGATAACCAAACTACTGGCAGATGTATTAGGAACTGGGAAATTGCAAATCAACCAGACCAGATCTATCGAGTCAACTCAAACTATGCTAGAAGAAATAAAGTACCTAGGGAAGTGCATGTTAGATTTCTTAAAAGATCTACAAGAGACGAGATTTTGAGAAAAGTAAGAGATGAACCATTGAAATACAAAGAAAAAGAAATTGTAGTCCTTAAACAAATTCATAGGAGAATAAGAGAGTCTCGAAGAGAATATCAGTTCCTAACTAGGAAATTAATTGAAAAAGGAGTGAATTTCAGATAGCTGATTTCAGAAGGGATCTTAATTTATTGGGACACGAAAAGATACAGACTGGACAAACCACTTAAAGCAATGGAGTTCTTCGATAACCACAGAGCATTTCTGGAAAGAGGTGACCCTGAACCAAAGAAACAAGAAGAAACGGCAGTAGAAGGAGCAGCAAAACAAAGAGAGGAGGAAGAAATTAAAAACACATATGCAGAAGAAGGAGCAAGACCAAGAGACCAGAGACAGATAAGATCGACTAAAAGACTAAGACCTAGATATAACTGAAAAAGATGGAGGGGAGTGGGATGTTGTCAATAAATATAAATGGACGAAATTCTCCTTCAAAAAGGAGAAAAAACTTTTCATGACTACANGGATCTCTGGGGGTAGTTCGTTCCAGAGGGTGGGAGCTCCCACCGAGAAGGCCCTCCCCCTGGGGGTCGCCAGCCGGCACTGTCTGGCTGACGGCACCCTGAGGAGACCCACTCTGTGGGAGCGTACCGGCCGATGGGAGGTAACCTGCGGCAGAAGGCGGTCTCGGAGATATCCAGGTCCGATGCCATGGAGCGCTTTTTGAACTTTTACTTTTTAAACTCTCCTAAAATATGGTGGGAATGGACATCTAATGACATCTCGTGGCAAAACTGAGAATTACATGCAGTTTCTCCTGATTGGAGCAAAACTTGGCTGTATGCCCAGACATTGCTTATCTGAGTGTCCTTGAAAACTTCGGCTGGGAAAAAAAGACTCTTTTTTGTTTGCCCTGCCTTACAGGATAGATTATAATTATAAATAAAACTGTGTTTGGAGTCATCGGGCTCTGTTGGATTACAAATACAGCTTGATTTGGAATTGTTATAAACTGGCTTTGAAGGAGTGAATACCAAGAAACCCTTTTGAACAGAATTCTGTGGATTATAAATTTTGGCTTTTCCCCCCTTTTTTTCTTTCCTTTTTTTACCATTTACTATTTTATGGTTTACCTCTTCTAATTATTAGGAGCTAATTGGATTATAAAATTTGACTTACTTGGTGGATTACAACATATGATTTAAAGATAAAGATGAGTGCCCCAAACCTATCTAAAGTTGGAAAAAAAGGATCTTCAGCTCCCTCCTCGGCTTCGGAAAATCCAGTCTACCAGAGATCAATTACTACAATGCTCCAACAAGACAAGATGGATACCTTCCAAAAAGATACATAAACAACTCTGCAAGCAATTCAAGAGGCAATCGCTACTCACAGTTACATCAAAAAACCATGAGGAGTTGAAAAGTGATTTTGATAAAATGAACCAAAAAATTAACAATATAGATTCTCAAATTGAAAAATTTAAACAGATGATCACAGACAACCAACAAAGAATTCAAAAAACAGAAAATAAATCAACTGAGGTTGATCAGAAATTAGAAGTTTTAAAAGATGAAAATAAAAAATTGATGCAAATAAATAGAGAATTAGAAGATTTGATAGCCATCATAGAAATGAAAAAGGCCTCAGACTTTTTAAGATTCCAAAATATAATAGAAGATAAGGAAGAGGATCTTCTAGGCTTGATAACCAAACTACTGGCAGATGTATTAGGAACTGGGAAATTGCAAATCAACCAGACCAGATCTATCGAGTCAACTCAAACTATGCTAGAAGAAATAAAGTACCTAGGGAAGTGCATGTTAGATTTCTTAAAAGATCTACAAGAGACAAGATTTTGAGAAAAGTAAGAGATGAACCATTGAAATACAAAGAAAAAGAAATTGTAGTCCTTAAACAAATTCATAGGAGAATAAGAGAGTCTCGAAGAGAATATCAGTTCCTAACTAGGAAATTAATTGAAAAAGGAGTGAATTTCAGATAGCTGATTTCAGAAGGGATCTTAATTTATTGGGACACGAAAAGATACAGACTGGACAAACCACTTAAAGCAATGGAGTTCTTCGATAACCACAGAGCATTTCTGGAAAGAGGTGACCCTGAACCAAAGAAACAAGAAGAAACGGCAGTAGAAGGAGCAGCTAAACAAAGAGAGGAGGAAGAAATTAAAAACACATATGCAGAAGAAGGAGCAAGACCAAGAGACCAGAGACAGATAAGATCGACTAAAAGACTAAGACCTAGATATAACTGAAAAAGATGGAGGGGAGTGGGATGTTGTCAATAAATATAAATGGACGAAATTCTCCTTCAAAAAGGAGAAAAAACTTTTCATGACTACA
>NW_015390433.1:59909-78203 GCF_001527695.2 Protobothrops mucrosquamatus | reverse complement strand
AAACAAAGAGAGGAGGAAGAAATTAAAAACACATATGCAGAAGAAGGAGCAAGACCAAGAGACCAGAGACAGATAAGATCGACTAAAAGACTAAGACCTAGATATAACTGAAAAAGATGGAGGGGAGTGGGATGTTGTCAATAAATATAAATGGACGAAATTCTCCTTCAAAAAGGAGAAAAAACTTTTCATGACTACAAAAGTTAAAAATAGATATAATTTGTCTTCAAGAAACACATATTAAGAGATAACATTACAAATTGTTAGAACAACCAAAAATTGGCAAACTTTACTCCTCATTAGCATCTCAAAAGAAAAGAGAATAGCTTTATATATTAAAGAAAAGATGAACCCCAAACAAATTCACACAGATGAAGTGGGGAGAATATTAATGGTGGAAATAATGATGGATCAAAAACAGATATTGATGGTAGCAATATACGCACCTAATGATAAGCAATAGCAATTCTATCAAAAACTATATAAAAATATTAGATTTAAACTATCAAAATCTTTGTATAATAGGAGATTTTAATGCAATAGTAGATGGAATTTTGGACTATAAAAGTGCCAAATAAGGGAGAAAAGGAGGAAATATATTACCTAAAACGTTCTTAAAAATGATAGAAGAACTCTCCATTCAAGATATATGGAGAGAGAAAAACCCAAAGAAATTGCAATACACATTTTATTCAAATAGACATAAATCATGGTCTAGAATCGATATGATATGGTATCCTTTGGAATTAAAACGATGATACAAGAAGTTGAGATAGAAACTAATGTTTGGGCAGACCATAACCCAATAAAAATGACTTGGAAAGGAACTAAGAAAAAATCAAGATGGTGCTTGAATAAATCTATATTGAAAGAAAAAGAATTTTTACAACTAGCAACAAAGGAAATGGAATTTTTCTTCAAAATAAATAAGAAAGAAGAAACATCGCTTCAAAATGTGTGGGACATGGCTAAAGCATATTTCAGAAGGTTGGCTATAACTTATATCACTAAAAAGAATAAAGAAAAGAAACAACTACAGTTAAAGTTGAAGGAAGAGCTTAGAAAGCTAGAATCAGAATTACAAATAGATCCACAAAAGAAAATACTTAAGAAACAAATGGAGATAATAAAGCATAAATTAAATTTAGCCGAGATGGAAATAATGGCTCAATAGATTAAAAGGACTAAACAGAATTTCTTTGAAAATGCCAACAAGCCAGGGAGATGGTTAGCATATAGACTGAAAAAAGAAAAAGAGAAAAAAATGATAACTAAGCTGCAAGATCCAAAAGAAGAATTACAGTTTCAAAATGATGCAATTAAAAAAATCATTAAAGATTACTATGAGACACTCTACAAGGCAGAGGAAATTCCAAAAGAAAAAATACAACGGTACTTAAAAAAAGCAGACTTACGAAAAATTCCGGAGAATATCCAAAACATATTAAATGGCAAAATATCAATGATGGAGATTATAGCAAAAGAAGGATAAGACTCCCGGCCCAGATGGATTACCTGCAGAATTCTATACATCACTACAAGATGTATTAAGTTCAATTTTGAAAGAATTGTGTAATGAAATTCTCCTGGAGACTAAAATACCAAATACATGGACTGAAGCTAATATTACTTTAATACCTAAAGAAGACTTTGATTTGACACAAATAAAAAAATACAGACCAATATCATTATTAAAAGTAGACTACAAAATTTTTGTTTCAATAATGGCAGAAAGAATAAATAAATTTTTGATTGAATTTATACACACAGATCAAAATGGTTTTTTACCTAAAAAACAGATAAAAATAATCTAAGAATGATCCTTGATTATTAGAGTATTATGAAATTCATCCGGGGAAACAGATGGCTTTAATATTCCTTGATGCACAAAAAGCATTTGACAATGTAAACTGGCAATTTATGTTTCAGCAGCTTGCAAAAATGGACTTTGGAAAAAACTTTATAAATGCAATTCAAACGATTTATTGTAAACAGACTGCTAAAATAATTGTAAACAGAGACTATACAGAAAATTTCAATATTAAAAAGGGCAAAGACAGGGGTGTCCATTATCTCCATTACTATTTATACTAACATTGGAAGTATTGAATAGAAACATTAGACAAGATACAGAAATTAAAGGACTGGAGATAAAAGATGAAAAATATAAATTACAAGCATCTGCAGATGACTTGGTTTTTATACTGAAAGATCCATTGGAAACAAGCACTAAACTTCTGGAGAAAATAGAAAAATTTGGAGAAATGGCAGGCCTGACAATAAATAGAGAAAAGACTAAAGTGTTGACAAAGAACTAAACAGAAAAACAAAAGAATCAACTAATAATAAAAACAAATCTCCAAATAGTTAAAAAAAAAGTCAAGTACTTGGGAATTTATTTAACAGCAAGATGTGTAACAGTAAAAGAAGATAATTATGTAAGACTGATAAAACAAATAAAATTGGATTTGGAAAAGTGGAAAAACCTCCAATTTTCAATGTTGGGGAGTATAGCAACAGTGAAAATGAATATCTTACCAAAAATTCTCTTTTTATTCCAAACAATCCCTGTAAGGCTGGGAAAAGCCTTTTTTGATGAACTGAATACAATAATATTGAAATTTATCTGGCAAGGGAAAAAAGCTAGAATCAAAGGAAAAATGCTACAAGAAGCAAAAGACAGTGGAGGATTTGGACTACCAAGCAACTATTCTTACATAGCCTAAAGAATGGATAATGCTTAGAGATAAAGGACTACTGTACCTAGAGGGGCATGACCTGCAAATCAGTTGGCATGCCTTTCTGTGGTATGGAAAGAATAAAATACATAGATACTTTGAAAACCATTTTATAAGAAATGCACTTCTTTCAGAATGGGAAAGAATAAAAGAAAAAAAATTATATTAAGATACCTGAATGGCTTTCAACAATGGATGCTTTTGCTTACCCAAATTTAATTAACTACGATAAAGTTGTGACTTATAAAGATATTTTGGATAAGGAAGGAAAGCTGAAAGACAGACAAGAATTACAAGAACAATGTATTGATTCAGCATGGTGGCTATATCTGCAAATTCAAACAAGATATGAAAAAGATGTTAAAACAACAGGATTTTATAAAGAACAGACAGACTTTGATCAGATATTGTTAAAAACAGATGAAAAGTTGATCAAGAAACTGTATAGATTTCTGTTAAATTTAAAGATGGAGGAAGAATAAGTAAAAGAAACTTTGATAATATGGGCAAATAATTTTGGGCATACTATAGAATTAGAAGAGTGGCAAAAATTATGGGAAAGAAATATTAAATTAACTAAAGCAGTGCCATATAAAGAAAACCTATACAAAATGTTTTACAGATGGCACATGACACCAGTGAGACTAGCAAAAATGTTTAAAAATATTCAAACTATTGTTGGAAATGCAAACAAAGACCAGGTACTTATTACCACATCTGGTGGACATGCCCTAAAGCAAAAAGGTATTGGGCTAAAATACATTTATGGTTGGAGAAGATGACTAAAAAACAAATAGACTTTAAATCAGAACTGTTTTTGTTAGGAATAATAAGAGCCAAGTATGAGAAAGATTGCAGATATCTAATACTACATGTATTAACAGCAGCAAGGATTGTATTTGCCCAATATTGGAAAAATGAAAACTTACCAACTGAAGAAGTACTAATTAAGAAAATTCTAGAGTGTGCAGAAATGGATAGATTGACTTTAGAGATTAAAGAGAAAGAAGACTCAGTCTACTTTAGAACATGGGATCACTTTTATCAATGGCTAGAAAAACGAGTCAGAAAGAAAGGGATGTGACATGTAATTTTGAATATATATTAGTAAGAAGAAGGCTACTGAGTGATTAATTAATACTGTTTATGATAATTAACTACATCTATTATTCTTAGTTAAATACATGTACCCAGATAATATGCTGTTTGCTACATATTGAACATGCTACCTGGGAAAACCCCAACCCCAACCCTAACCCTAACCCCAATCCTAAACCAAACCCCAATCCTAATCTCAACCCATTTTATCCCTAACCCTATTAAAACCAATAAAATTTATAATAATAATAAAGAAAGAACTGGGATCATCCAGATATCTGAAGGGAGAATATTCTAAAGGACAGGGCCTATGATGGAAAAGAAACATCTCTTGGTTCCTGACAGCTGGCATTATCTCCACAATTCACAAAATACATTATACAAAAAAGATAGTTGCCTGGTTGCATTAATAAACTAGAAGGATAAAGAAGTATTCTTGCAGATTTAATTTTTGAGTGGCTTTTCACATAATATAGTTTGTTCAATGTAGCTAATTATAGATGAAAATAAATTAATTATATGAACACTTTAATGTAGCTAACTAGGTCCTTGTGGAATTATTGGATGTATGCAGTAGATATGTTCTTTGCTGAGGGTATAGTACAGTGGTGGGATTCAAATATATGAACAACCAGTTCTCTGTGTGGATGCTGCTTCTGGAAGTCCATTCTGGGCCTGGGCAACAAAAAATTAGCTACCGGTTCTGCCAAAGTGGTGCAAATTGGCATAGTATATTATATTGAACATAATAGGTCATGCTAAAATGACAAGACCAAACTCGTAGTGTTAATAATTACCACTAGAAACTACTTAAACTGTTTCTTTTCTTAAGTACTTGTTTTCACAAATGAATACAGATGAAGCCATGCTGAATAATTTCTCTGCCTGCTGTTGGGAATAATATATTGCCTCACCTGTGTGCCTATATAACTATGTACTACATGAATGTCTGCAAGGAAATTTTTTTTTGCCTATCCAGTCGTGAAAGCTTCTTTCTGAGTAAGAACTGATAGGGCAGGTTTTTGATGATTGCCAAAAGAAACAGTAATTGTGACTTGTATTCCAAGAAGTCTTTGTGACCCCATGTAAACCAAACAGAATGTTGAAGATGACTGTGGCTTTCCCAAAATACCCAAGTTGTTCTCAAGAAGGAAAAGAAGAAGAGTTGCTTTCAGTGACTGTTTCTGCTTTGCAGGGACAATCCTCATCATGTTAGCCTTCCAAAATAGACTAGACAGGAAACAGACCAGATAATGATAATTCTTATTTATTTTTTATTTTTAATATTTCTTAACCACCCATCTTCCTTAGAGATGGTAATTTACATTAATTGAATCTTGTAAGTCTAAAAGTACAAATCTCCCATTGTCTTTATTTAGGGAGGTCCTGAGTTTCTTTCTCTGCCTCATTGTGTAGCTATAGACTCTTATTCCCCTTATCTAATCTTTCCTTAGACAGTATCTCTTTCCCATCTCCCATGGTCATTTCCACATACCATTATAGATCTTTCAAAAGAAGTGGATATGATGTTGTGGGCAGACAATTAATTCTGGCAAGTGGAAGTTCTCAGAGGTCGCCCACCTATAGCACAGCTGAGTTGAGTGTCAGGAAGAGGCACCACATTGGCATCAATTTACATTTAAAGAGAAATCTTCTGACTGACAAGAAGAAAACAACATCAACAGTGACTTCAGTCAATCAGAAAAGAGCTAGAAGGGTCCTTGGAAGTCTTCTAGTCCAATCCCCTGCTCAAGCAGGAGACCCTATATCATTTTGGACAAGTGACAGTAGCCACACACTGCTGGCTCATATTTAAGTGATCGTCCACTAGGACTCCAAGGTCCCTCTCAGAATTACTGTTTTTGAGCCAGGTTTCACCTAATCTATACTTGTACCTTTGGTTTTTCCTGTCTAAATGTAAAACCTTGCTTTTCTCCACATTAAATTTCATGTTGTTGGTTAGGGCCCATCGTTCAAGTCTGTCAAGACCTTTTTGGATCCTGAGCTTGTCTTCTGGGGTGTTGGCTATTCCTGCCAGCTTAGTGTCATCTGCAAATTTGATGAGTTCCCCTTCTATTCCCTCATCTAGGTCATTTATGAAGATATTGAAGAGTACTGGGCCTAAGATGGAACCTTATGGTACCCCACTGCTTACTTCCCTCCATGTAGATGTAGTACCATTAAGGACTACTCATTGAATACGGTTTGTCAGCCTGTTACAAATCCATCTGGTGATGTTGCTGTCTATCCCACATTTTTCTAGCTTACGAAGAAGTAGGTTGTGGTCTACTTTGTCAAATGCTTTGCTGAAGTCTAAGTATACTATGTCCACAGCATTTCACTGGTCTATTAATTTAGTCACTTTGTCAAAGAATGAAATAAGATTGGTTTGACATGATCTGTTTTTAACAAAGCCATGCTGTCTTTTAGTTACAACTTTATTTGTTTATAGATGTTCGCAGATCTGTTTTTTGATTATCTTTTCCAATATCTTCCCAACTCTACAACAAACCTGGCTGCAGCCATTTTTACTCATTCTAGGTTGCACAAGAATGGGAGGGGGTGAGGAGGATTTCTACTAGTCTAAACATTTTACTGTCCCATGGGAACCAAGGTCAGTTCTGTCAGTTAGATGGGGGCGTGAGCATTCGGTTAGAAAGCCCACCAAACTCTTCTATTGGAGAATGTAGCTCATTGCATAGCATTGGGGTGGGAAGTTAATTTGTAATATTGTTTCCCTTTGAAAGGAACTTCAGACTTGGTTTCACTTTTGACGGCGCCGATACTATGAGGAAATATCAAGTTCTGATATATTTGGTCTTGTCTATTGAAACCATGACATTAAACCAAGTCATCTTCAAAATTCTGCTTTTCCTGAGGTGCTGAGCCCTGGCTGCCTACCCACTGCTTTGGGAAGACAGCAAAGACTCAGTGAAGATCTTACTATGCAGAAAAAAGAGGAATCCACCGCTGGTCGCAGTGGGGATTCAGCTATTGGAGCACAAGCAACTGCTCTGGCCACCGAAGAGGTTCTGATGATGGGAGCTTGCCCAAAGAACTGGATAATCTAGATAGGGAAGTTGATGCCTCAAGAGGGAACCATCATCCTGGTGGACCTCTATCAATTGGAAATGATGCCTCAGTGCGAAAGTACCCCTAAGCCTGCCGCAGAGGAACTGTTGTTAATTCCACTCCAGGGTCCATCTTCCACAGCACAGAAGAAAGGGAAGGGGTTGACTGGATGGGACAACTCCACTAAGTAGAAATACTAGACTGCAGTTCCCAGTCCCTCAGTCAAACAGCTGAAGGAGAAATCTGAGTGGCTGAAAGTGAGAGAAGGAGTTCCTATAGCCCAGTGTGTGTGCTCGAAGGCTAGTAAGGAAAAGGCTTATCCATCACTTCCACCCCCTTTCTGAAATCCCAGTACTGTTGCTGGAGCCTGTGCTGTTTCACCCACTCCTCCATCAACTACAGGCTCAAGTCCCCAATCCCAACCAATCCCTCTGCAGCAGCATCGCTCTGTGAGCCCAGGTGCCCAGCAAAGAGGATTCTGGAGAGTGGCAAGCTGCTCAATAACCAGTTGCCTGGCACCACAACACCTGGAGCCACCCCCATCAAGCCCACTTTGAATGGAGACCCCGAGAAGTTGCCTTTCTTCCTAAACCAGATGTGGGCCCACATTGATCATTATGCCTACACCTACCCTGATGATGCCACGATGGTGAATGTGGTGATGGTCAACCTGGAAGGGAAATTAGCGGAGTGGGTGACCAACCTTCATGACAAGGAGACTCCGGAATTGCAGGAAGTGAATTTGTTCATGGAGCAGTTGAGGGCAAGATTTGAGGATGAATCCAAGCCCTGCAGGCAGAAAAGGAGATCCATCACTTGAAGCAGAGAAGTCACCCAGTGAATGAATATGTTCAGGAATTCTGGACAATGGCCAGAGCAGTTGCTGATTCACTACTTCAAGCAAGGGCTGGACTGTGACCTATTCCAGGCATGCATCTACCGATCCTGAACCAGCTACGAGAATGGTGTAGCATGATGGTAACCTTGGACATCGAATTGGATCATGTCAAGAAACCAACTACCAACAATTTGAAACTGAGATGAGGTCTGGAGAAGCTCCTGTTTGGACGGTGACCCCAAGCCACCTCAACTGCCAATGCTCCTTGAGCAACCGCCGGGGTTCCCATCAAATGCTTCAGATGTGGGCAGCAGGGTCATCGTGCTGCTGAATGCTTAGCCCCTACCCCCCCAAGCAAAGCAACACTAGTTTTGGCCACTAAGCCAAGAATACCACTGTCACAAGCAGGACAAGACATAAGTAGGGCCAAACAGGAGCAAGCTGTCCAAATCTCCTCTTCACCCTAGGGAGAAGCAAGAGCCCCACCTGAGCACCTGCCTCTACTGGCACCTTATGATAGTGATGAGAATGGTGAAGATGGCCCAATGGTAAGTCGACCCACCTTTTGCTATTCCCACCAAGATTATAGTGCCAAAGACAGGGCCCAAACAGATTTAGACATTTTAATAGACTCAGGCTGCACCAGATGCCTAATCAACTTTCCAATAGTTCTTAAGCTGGGTATTCATGCCAAATTGTTGCCCCTAACCATGAAGTTTGAACAGGCAGATGGATCACTTATCAGAGGTTCCCCAGCAACGCACCTAACAGAGCCGTTGCATTTAGAAATGGGACAGCACTGGCAGATCATTCACTTCGTGATGGTCCCTAACATGAAAGAGACTGTGATTCTAGGCTTGGCATTGCTTGACAAGTGGTGTCCCAATATTTAGTGGGAAAACAGTGTGAGAACTCTGAGATTGGCCACGGCCCTCCCACCAACTAACCTCAGTAAGATAAAGGGGGCTGTTGCTATAAGAATACAGATAATGCCTATCGAGACATTAAAGTCTGCCATAGAACAAATGCCAGGGATCCAACATCCCCAGCAAGTATTGTGATTTGGTGGGAACATTTAGTGCAAAGGAATGCGACACACTTCCCCCTCGCCCAGCCACTGAGTGTGCAATTGAAATACTGCCAGGAGCCAAACTCCCAAAGTCCAAAATGTATTCTATGATGCCTAGAGAAATGGAGGAACTGTAGGACTATATTGACAAGAACCTGGCCTAGGTTTATCCAGCCTGCAAAATCACGTGTGGCTGTCCCAGTGTTATTTAAAGAAAAGAAAGATGGGTCTTTGAGGCTCTGCATGGATTTTAAAGGGTTAAATACTGTCAGCATAGAAAATATGTATCCCCTCCCTTGATGAAAGACATGTTAGCCCACCTGGCCAAAGGCAAAGTTTTCACAAAACTGGACTTTGAGGGAAGCCTATTACCGGGTGCGGATTAGGGAGGGGGATGAATGGAAGACAGCCTTCTAATGCCCCTTAGGGAGTTTTCAGTTTAAAGTGATGCCTTTTGAACTCCAAGGGGCTCCTGCTGTGTTTATGCAACTGATAAACCAAGTGCTACATGATACCTATACAAGGGAGTTTTGGTCTACCTTGACAATATCCTCATCTACACTGAGATAGATGATCTACACTACAGTTGATATCAGAGTAGTTAAAATCTCCCACTACTACTATGGTATATACTTTGTACATACTGTGGTATTTACTTGGTGAATTAGCCTTCATTGCAGATCAAAGAAAGGAAAAAAGGAAACAATTTTAAGAATTTAAAACTAACAGCAAATAGCTATTTTGTCAAAGCTATTTTAACCTAAGAAAATTATAAACAGACGAACAAGACAATTTGAATGTAAGGTTTTAACAGTTTGATGAAATGCTTTTGATAATTACTTGGAAAAAAAATAGATGAGCAGACCATATTTTTTTGGGAATGTTTGTTTGGCATCAAAGGGATAAAATTGGACTAAAACCTGAAGGGGGGAGAGAGAGAGAGAGAGAGAGAGAGAGAGAGAGAGAGAGAGAGAGAGAGAGAGAGAGAGAGAGAGAGAGAGAGAGAGAGAGAGAGAGAGAGAGAGAGATTTTCATTTTTACTTCTGTAACTGACTTAACTTTTGGTTTTGGATTACAAATAAGAATGGCAACTACTAGAAAGGCAGGAAAAATTGGTGAAGGGGTGGGTTGTTAAAACAATCAACAGAACAACTGACAGATTATTTCAGAGAAATTGCAAAAAACATTTGAAATGACAGGAAGAAAAGTATCTGGAGCTGAAAGTATCTGAAGTCAGTTTTATTTAAGGGAGTTTTCTAAAGAATATATTTAGCATTTTGTATGGTTTTAAAAACCAATTTTCTTTTCTGGGAAAAGGAGAGCACTTTTCAAAATCCAATTTGGTTCTTACCTCCTGTAAACAGACTAGCTTGTATTTATACTTGTCCTAGATGCTTTAAAATTGTCCTAGGTGAATCTCCCTGTGAAGAGAAAAAATGTGCAAAGAACCAAAATTAACTAAACTTCATTGTTTGTAATTTGCTAGTGACACAAATCCATGCTTCAATTATATAATAAAACTCTTGTGTTTCTTTCCAAACATCACATTGTTCATATTGACTGATTGCTGTAACACATTGAATTTTTTTTTAATTTGACACTATTTTCTAAAAAGTTATATGTGTCTCTTCTGCAGGCCTATTGACAGATAATCTCTAATGGGTTCAGATCAATGAAATCTGTCAATACCTATAATGTGGTATTTGGGGAAAAGCTACATTAAGTGAAATAGTGGAATGCTGATGAGTTTGCCATTACCTGGCAGATTATGAATCAGTACTTTGGATAATTTTGCATTATGTACTTCCTCACAGGTTTGTTGTAAGAATCAAGAAGGTGGCAGTACAACATGAGCAAGAATTATGTAAATCTCCTGAGCTTTCTGGAATGAGTAAATGTAGTAAATAAGACAGAAAATACCACACAAAAGGATAAAAATGAGTTATTACTTAAAGAAGAAACAACACGTTTTTATATCAAATACAAGTTTCTGTTTCAGAAGTTAAATTTAAAATTTTGAAGAGAAAAAGAGTGAGTATATGCATTTGCTTACATTTATTTATTGAAAATATTCCTGATTTTTTTTTTAATCCTTTTTATCTGTTCCCAGGAGATACCACAACACATAGTAACTATTTGGTTTGCTTTTCTAACTACCTACCAGTTTCCTGCCATGGAACTGTTATCCTCTATTGAACCTCTGAATGATCAGTGGAACCATTAAAACAAAATGTGCTAATATTGCTTAAGATTCTTCATTTAATTATATAGTACACTTTTTTTTTTTAAAAAAAATTCCTATTCCATTAAAGATGGAGCTCTAATTAGAGCACTCTAATTGCTACAGGATTATTTTCAAAATAAGATGCAATACAAAATACTCATCTTTTTAGATTTGGTTCCTTTTCCAATGAATATCAAAGTCTAATATCAAGGACGATCTGTACTCTGTATTTCTTAATTTTGCCTTTATTTCGGAACAATTAAGCATCTCTGAATTAGAAGCAATAATTTAGATTTAACAACATTTGTGTTAGTAAGATATGTTTTCTCAGTTTTGCAATCTTAAACTATAGCCCTACACATAGGATTTGTTTTTGTCTAAACATGCACAGTATTGCAGTGCTCATCTGTGTGATAGGAAAAGGGAAAATCCCAAGATCACAATGAAAAATGGATAACACTTCAGGCTAAGTAAAAGATAACACTGCAGGCAAATAAAAAAGATCCATTTTTCAAAAACAGATTTAGCAAAAGGTAAAACCCTTATTGAACATTAACTTTTGGGATTTTTGTAATTTATTTACATTTAATGAATGAGAATAAATCAATTTTACTACACCCATAAAATCAAGCAAGATTGTCAGGTTGGATAGTTTCTTGTAAATTTGAGCTGAAGTTTATCACACAGAGGCACAGTTACAAAGACACACTATGCCAGTCAATTTCAGCCATGGCTGGACCACAAAGGGATTATTGAGAAAAGCATGATATCTCAAACAAGGCTCAGCCAATACTATAATCTTCCCTTTTAGCTGACTGGATTAATTTCTAGATACTGTTCAATCAACCATAGATCCTCTAGTAACTAGTTTCACTCCCAAGCAAATGTTTACTATAGTGAAAAGTTAGAAATCAATGCTCCCGCCCCATCCATACCATTATGAGAAGAGATAAATTAACGAATATTTTAATGGTTCATTGCTTCTTATTTTTATTTTGATAAACCAGAAAGGAATTTAAAATCATACATTTGATCTTTCCAGACTCCAGCTTTGTACTAAATACATGTGGTCTAAATAAGCATTAGTAAATATATGTGCATGGGAACAAATGAAAAGATATGGCTAAATTAAAGGCACATTTTTAACAAAATCATCTCTTTTAAACAGTAATTGAAAAAAAATAAAATCATAACTTTTAGCTTAGTTTAACTTACCTAATTGCAGAAAAGAATAATTGTCACTATTGGAGACAATTTCTGTGATTACAATGAATGTCTTGCCCAGAATGCTATTTTTATTTCAGACAGTACCAGTTTTGATATCTGATCTACCATTAAAACAATGATAAAAAGACATACCCAAATTTGTGTAGCAGGGAAAAACATTTTAGTTATAATGGTTTTACATTATAGTTCAGTTAAATATACAGTTAAAAGATACATAAGAAAGATTGGGAGGGGCTGGAGTGCTTCCAGTGACATCGCTGAGGATAGACCCGGGGAAAAGACTCTCCGCTCCCCAGGTCCGATTTTCATCTCCCGGTGGGTCCGTCAGGACCGAAAGCTGCCCTGGAGAGGTGGCCACCAAGGGGTGACATTTTGGAGACGATGGGCCAGCAGTAGCTGGCTCAGTGAAGCCAGAAGAGCCCCTGGAATCGGTGGAAGAAAGGCGGATCGCATTTATGGGATCTGCCATTAACAGCTGATCATCAGAGCCGCTGAATTAGCACTGAATGACAGCAAGAAGCTGAGCCAAATGAGAATACTGTCTTCTTTCCCAATACAGGTGGATTTTTGGCAAACAGCTCTGTTACAGCCTGAGAGCAAAGCCTTTATTTTTAGGGAGGGGTGGAGTTCTTTGTTCCTCCCCCCCTCCTGAACACAAGCAGCGGTTTAAGCTATTCTACGGTTTAAAAAACTTTTTATACAGTAAAGCTGTCTAAGGCTCAATAGAAATTTGGAAAGCTACTGGATGAGTGCTTTTTTTTTTTGAGCACTCATCCTCTTCCCCTGTCTCTTGTAGCTAACAAAGTGAGAAAGAGCCTGTGGCATAGGGGCTAATACTTCTGCTTAACATGCAGACAGCCCAGGTTCGAATCTCGGAAGGGTATGTCTGGCTGATGAAAACCAAATAAGGTTAGAAATAGCTATCCCAGTACTCCCTTAATTCTTTGTTAGCAATCCAAATTTTGAAAAACACATATGATGTCGCAGTTAAGCGACTGCTGCCTGTGGATGGCTCTGGATTGAGCTGATGCAGGCAAAAGACTTCTCTCTCTCCCATATTTGGGCTGACAGGGTGTTCAAAAAAAAAAAAGCACTCATATAGACACTTTTTTCCCCGGCTGTCTGTTGGAAACCCACTGCAGCCTTATAGACTTTCTTTTCCCTCCTGATTATTCTATTTTTTTTCTCTACTAACTGTGCAGGGAGTGGATACTTTTTGTTCCCTGGTGGCTACATTGAGAACTTTTTTCATTTTCTCCTATCTGGAGTCTATGCGGATTAGAAGTTTGGCTGCAAGCCCAGACATTCTTTATCTAAGACCTTGAAGCTTTTGGGGAAAAAAGGGCTTCCCTTTGGTTTAGCTGGCTCCACAAGACAGACTATTCATAAATAAATGTTACTTGGAGCCACCTGCTTCCTTGGATTATAATTATTTTGCTTTAGAAGTATAATAAGCTTTTTCAGAAGAACTGGAAACTAAGGAACTAAGAAACTTTTTGAACAGAACTTGGTGGATTTAATTTTGATATTTTTGCTTTTTCTCTCTCTTTTTCTTCTTCTTCTTTTATTATTATTCTTTTTATTCTGAGAGCATTTTTTCCCTCTCCTTTTTTATTACTGCCTCCTTATTCTTTTTTGGTTCCTATTTTTACCTCCTCCTTTTTTCTTTTTTAACTATTTTTATGGATTTTCCCTCCTAGTAATAGGAGCATATTGGATTATAATTGGCCATTTGACTACCTGGCAGATTACAACACAAGATATATATCCAAAGATGAGCATTTCAAATTTGTCTAAACTTGGGAGAAAAGGTTCTTCCACCCTGCCTCAACTTCTGTGAGTCTGGTTTATCAGAAATCAATTACGACAGTGCTCCATCAAGAGAAAATGGATACTCAACAGAAAGACACCCAGGCAATATTACAGGCAATTGCAGCCCAGACGGCATCTTCGACAAAAAACTATGAAGACCTGAAAAATGATCTTGATAAAATGAATCAAAAAATTGTCAATATAGACTCCCAAATTGAAAACTTCAAACAGACGATTACAGACAATCAACAAAGGATCCAAAAAATAGAAGACAAATCAATGGAAGTCACCACAAATTAGAATCCCTAAAAGATGAGAATGAAAAATTAGCCCAAATAAATGGGGAATTGGAAGACACATTGGCAGTGATAGAAATGGAACCGGCTTCATAATTTCTGAGATTTCAAAATATAATAGAAGATAAAGATGAAAATATTTTAGGCCTGATAACTGAGTTACTTGCAGATTTTCTAGGAATGGGGAAGAGCCAAATGGAAGCTGAATTAGACCAGATCTATAGATTTAACTCAAACTATGCCAGAAGAAATAAAGTACCCATGTCAGATTTCTGAAAAGATCCGTGTGAGATGAGATTTTGAGAAAAGTAAGAGATCAACCGTTAAAATACAAAGGAAAAGAAGTAGTAGTGCTCAAACAGATTCCTAGAAGGATAAGAGAGGCTCAAAGAGACTACCAGTTTCTAACCAGGAAATTGCTTGAAAAAGGAGTGATTTTTAGATGGTTGATTCCAGAAGGGATCCTAATCTATTGGGATTCGAAAAGATATAGATTGGACACACCGCTCAAAGCATTGGAATTTTTTGACAATCATAAAGTGTTTCTGGAAAAAGGGGAGGAAATAGGCGCTGAAGGACCAGCTACACAACTAGAGGAGGAAGAACTTAAAAAGACTTACCCAGAAGGAGCAAGACCGAGAGATAAGATAAGATTAGATTGACTAGGAGACTGAGACCTAGATATAATTGAAAGTCATGGAGGAGTTTGGAATTTTATCAATAAATATAAATGGATTGAATTCTCCCTCAAAAAGGAGAATTTTTTTTACTAGACTACAAAAATTAAAAATGGACATAATTTGCCTCCAAGAGACACATATCAAGAGACAGCATTTTAGAATTTTAGAACAACCGAAAATGGGCAAACTTTATTTTACACTTGCATTTCAAAAGAAAAGAGGAATAGCCCTTTATATAAAAGAAAAGATGAACCCCAAACAAATCTACACAGATGAAGAAGGGAGAATATTAATGGTGGAAATTATGGTGGACCAGAAGCAGATATTGATGGTAGCAATCTAATGATGGTAGCACCTAATGATAAGCAAGAGCAATTCTATCAACAATTACACAAGAAACTGGTGGACTTAAATTACCAAAATCTCTGTATACTCGGAGATTTTAATGCAATAGTAGATGTCACTCTGGACTATAAAAGCCATAAACAAGGGAGAAAAGGAGGAAAAACCTTACTTAGAGCTTTTTTAAAAATGAAAGAAGAATTGTGTATTCAAGATATATGGAGAGAGAGAACCCCAGAAAAACCACAATACACATTTTATTCAAACAGACATAAATCATGGTCTAGAATTGACATGATATGGACATCTTTTGATTTGAAAATGATAATACAAGAGGTAGGGATAGAAACTAATGTTTGGGCAGACCATAACCCAATTAAAATGACCTGGAAAGGAACCAAGAAAAAATTAAGATGGTCTCTGAATAAATCTATACTGAAAGAAAAAGAATTCTTACAGCTAGCAACAAAGGAAATGGAATTTTTCTTCAAAATAAATAAGAAAGAAGAAACATCCCTTCAAAATGTGTGGGATACAGCTAAAGCATACTTCAGAGGGTTGGCCATAACCTATACTACCAAAAAGAATAAAGAAAAGAAACAACTACAGTTAAAGCTGAGAGAAGAGCTTAAAAAATTGGAACTAGAGTTACAAATAGATCCACAAAAGAAAGCCCTTAAGAAACAAATGGAAATAATAAAACATAAATTAAATTTGGCCAATATGGATATAATGGCACAACAGATTAAACGGACCAAACAGAACTTTTTTGAAAATGCTAACAAACTGGGGAGATGGTTAGCATATAGATTGAAGAAAGAAAAAGAAAAAAGGACAATAAATAAGCTACAAGATTCGAAAGGACAACTACAGTTCCACAATGATGCAATGAAAAAAATCATTAAAGATTACTACGAGACACTTTACAAGGCAGAGGTAGTTTCTAAAGAGGAAATACAGACGTATCTGAAAGAAACAGTTTTGCCAAAAGTCCCAGAGAATATCCGAAATATATTAAATAGGAACATATCAATGATGGAGATTATAGAAGCAATAAAAAGGCAAAAAAAAAGATAAGACTCCGGGCCCAGACAGCCTTCCGGCAGAATTCTATGTAGCATTTCAGGATGTACTAAGTCTAATGTTGAAAGAAATAAGTAATGAAATCTTTTCAGAGACTAAAATACCAAACTCGTGGACTGAAGCTAATATCACTTTGATACCCAAAGAAGATACTGATTCCACACAAATAAAAAATTATAGACCAATATCGTTACTAAATTTGGATTGCAAAATCTTTGCCTCGATAATGGCAGAAAGAATTAAGAAATTCTTGACCGAATTTATCCATACAGACCAAAATGGTTTTTTACCTAAAAGACAGATAAAAAACAACTTAAGGATTATCTTAGATGTTCTGGAATACTATGAAAATCATCCAGGGAAACAGATAGCATTAATATTTCTTGACACGCAAAAAGCTTTTGATAATTTAAACTGGCAATTCATGTTCCAGCAGCTGATGGAAATGGACTTTGGGAAAAATTTTACAAATGCAATTCAAGCAATCTACCATAAACAAACAGCCAGAATAATGCTAAATGGAGACTATACAGAAAGCTTTGACATTAAAAAAAGGTACAAGACAGGGATGCTCACTATCCCCACTGTTATTTATATTAACATTGGAAGTATTGGCCAGAAATATCAGGCAGGACATGGAAATTAAAGGTATGGAGATAAAAGAGCAAAATACAAATTACAAGCCTTTGCAGATGACTTGGTCTTCATTTTGGAGGACCCATTAGAAACGGCTACTAAACTGTTGGAGAAAATAGAAAAGTTTGGAGAAGTGGCAGGTTTGAAAATAAATAGAGAAAAGACTAAGGTATTAACAAAAAACCTAACAGATAAACAGAAAGCTCAACTTACAAAAAAAAAAAACACAAATCTGCAAATAGTCAAAAAAGTTAGATATTTAGGAATTTATTTAACAGCAAGATGTACAACATTAAAAGAGGACAATTATGAAAAACTGCTGAAACAAATAAAACTAGACTTGGAAAAGTGGAAAAATCTTCAACTGTCATTACTAGGAAAAATAGCTACAGTTAAAATGAGTGTTCTGCCGAAATTACTTTTTTTATTTCAAATGATCCCTGTTAAATTGGGAAAGACTTTTTTGATGATCTAAATGCAACAATATTGAGATTTATTTGGCAAGGGAAGAAAGCATGAATTACAGCCAAAATGTTACAAGAATCTAAAAACAGTGGAGGATTTGGACTCCTGGACTGGAGGTTATATTATCAAGCAGCCATTTTACCATGGCTCAAAGAATGGATAATGCTTAGAAACAAAAGATTACTGTACCTTGCTTACCCAAATTTAATTAACTATGACAAAGTCGTTATTTACAAAGACATTCTGGTCAAGAAGGAAAATTGAAAGATAGGCAAGACTTACAATGACAAGGAATTGACCTAGCATGGTGGCCCTATAAGCAAATTCAAACAAGATATCAAAAAGATGTAAAGACAATGGGATTTTATAAAGAACAGATAGAATTTGATCAAATACTTTTAAAAACAGATGAAAACTTGATTAAGAAACTTTACAGATTTCGTGGAGGACTTAAAGTACCAAACTTGACACTTTATTATGACTCTTGTGCATTAACGTGGATGGCTGACTGGATCAATTTGTCCAACAAAGGGATTTTGAATGTCGAAGGATGGGACTTGTACTTTGGGTGGCATGCTTATCTTTTTATGCAGAAAAAAATTGATAAAACTTTCAGAAATCATATAATAAGGACTGCATTGTTAAGAGTTTGGCAAAAATATTTTCTTAAATTTGAAATTAAGCTACCACTCTGGGTGATACCTTCACATATTT
>NW_015390433.1:30291-59023 GCF_001527695.2 Protobothrops mucrosquamatus | reverse complement strand
TTGTTTATATTCAAAAGAAGCATAGAGTGGTAGAATATAACTTAGGTTTTTAGATTTTTTTTATTTTTGTTTATTCTTTCTATCTTTTTTGTAGATTAAGATATTTTGTGGAGTTAGGGATATTAGTATTTGTTTACTCATATATGAATATTATCCTGGGATTAGGTTTGGGAAGTCTGGGGGGGGATGGGGGGTTTTTACTTGTTATTGTGTTTATTATGCTTGTGATTTGGAAAAAAAAAGAAACTTTACAGATTTCTTCTAAATTTGAAGATGGAAGAAGAACAAGTAAAAGAAACAATGATAACATGGGCAAAAAACTTTGGATATTCTATAGACTTAGAAGATTGGCAAAAGTTATGGGATAGAAATATTAAACTGACTAAAGCTGCTTCATATAAAGAAAATTTGTATAAAATGTTCTATAGATGGCACATGACACCAGTAAGACTAGCGAAAATGTTTAAAACACTTTGAATAATTGTTGGAAATGTAAACAAAAGCCAGGTACCTACTGTCATATCTGGTGGGTATGCCCTAGAGTGAAAAAATGTTGGCTTAAGATTCATACATGGTTGGAAAACATGACTAAAATACAGAAAGAATTTAAACCAGAATTGTTTTTGTTAGGAATACTAGGACCCAAGTATGAGAAGGAGAGTGAGTATTTAATATAGCATATATTGACAGCAGCGAGAATAGCATTTGCCCAATATTGGAAAAATGAAAATTTACCATGTGAAGAGATCATAATTAAGAAAACTTTAGAATGTGCAGAAATGGACAGATTAATTTTAGAGATTAAAGAGAAAGAAGATTCAGTTTATTTTAAAACATGGGACAAATTTTATCAATGGCTAGCCAAAAGATAGTGAGAAATGAATGTGATACCTTATTGTGAATGTATATTAATAAGTTGAGGGACATGTGCTGACTAACTGACATTGTTTATGATTATTGTTTCCCATATTGACTATATCTATTTACTATTATATTAACCATTGTTACTGAATATATGTACCTGGACAATAGCCTGCTTGCTAAAGCTTGAAAATGTTTATGTCAATGGGGGGTAACCCCATTGTTTTCCCCATCCTTGCCCCAACCCCAACCTTGACCCCACCCTGAATCCCAAGAAAGATTGGATTTACCTGATCTGTAATTATACTTTGCAGGCTACTGTTTGTTCGGATGAAAGAATGGAGAAACAAAAGGCTTTTGGATTAGATGGACATGGCTTAAAATTTGGGTAGCATGAATATCTATAGTACAAAAAAAGCTAAGGTTAATGTAGTTTTTAAAAATAATTTTGTTAGTCATGCCATAGTGAGAATATGAAAAGTATAAAACTAAATTGTCCTTCAAAATAACTTTGTGGCTGTCAGCACAGGAAGCATTTTACAGAAGAGAAATGATTACTACAGATACATGATTAACTTATTCTGATGTATTAGAATTTTGTGAAGGAGAATACAAAATAAAAATAAGAAAATTGGCAGAATAGAATGTTAATATCAATGGGTTTCTGACATACAATTATTAGAAAGATGTAAAATAGATCAAATAATGTTTGGTTTTGAATACTGTAAGATGCAATTTGAAATGGAATTGTGTACCAATGAGGACTATAACGCTAAAATGTATAATTTATTTAATAAAATATGAAACAGATGAATAAATGAATGAATGTATCATAGAACTTTGATTATAATATACAGATGGATCAATGGGGAGAAAATGTGATTGAAAAGACTGAAATTTATATTATATTATAATCTTAAGTAGAATTGTTATAAAATGATATATAACTAGTACATGTCCTTGGAAAATTGTCTAGAATGTACAAAGGTTTTTAGAACTTACACTGGAAATGTAATCAACATTTTATCATGCTTGGTGGACATGTAAAAAACAAGAAAATTTTGGACTTAGTTACATATAAATAAAATTTTAAAGATTCATACACAAGTCTTTTCTTTTGGTATTGATGGATAAGCAGCTGGGAAAAAATCATGGAACTTTGTTTTTATATATGACAGCAGACTATTTTTTATATATGCAGCAAGACTATTGTATGCACAAAATCGAAAGGTTCAACTTTATCCACAATGGAGGAATGGATGGTAAAGATGATGGAACTTGCTGAGATAGCCAGATTGACTGCTTTAATTAGAGATAGGACATTGCCTAAATTTAATGATGACTGGAAACCCCTTATTTTCTGGAAACAGAAAAAATGAAGTTATGATATACATTTTGATTATTAGAATAAAAATAATAGATTATACAAAAATGTAAACAATGTTGTACATTTACATTTACGTATAGAGTAAGAGGTTAATTTATAGTTATATTTATAGTGACTGTAAAAGAAGATCAGAAATCACTTCTTTATATTTGTTTTCTTTTCTTTGATTTTTGCACTTTAGTTTTTGTCTTTTTCTTCTTTCTTCTTTCTTCTTTTTTCATTCTAAACATTAGTTCTTGTTAATTTTTATTCTGTTTTCAAAATTCTAATAAATATTATAAAATAAAAAAGTTAAAATCTTGCATCCAATTCCAGCACAACACAGAATATTTTGGAAGTTTTTATATTATTAGAGACTTTAATTTTTATGTTACATTAGGATTTGAGCTATGTTTCATTATTTATTGTTATATGGTCTTATACATTATGTTTTGTCACTTCAATTAGATCTAATGCAATACAACTCTATCCTCGGATATTTAGGTTGTGTTTACCTAAAATAAGACATTTACTCAGTGTCTTGACTGCACTTTATTACTATATATAATTTTGAACATTATATACCCACATTTTGCTTTTGAACAGAAGTTCACAGGATAGTTGCAAAATCAAGTGTGTTGCAGATGTGCAAAATCTATACTTTGTTTTTTAAGATCTCAGTTTTTGGATTGAAATATTTGAAATACATTTCTGTCTATTATGTGTTGTTATTGTCAAAAGTGCTGGAAGCTCAGTCATCTGAAGCTTTGGATCATATCCAAAAGTTTTCACAAGCAGTTTTCTGAAGTAAGGCCAAAAATGTATTTTTACGTTCCCCCTTTTCAAGTTAAGTGTCTTAACATCAGACCCTAATACTTAAGAAAATCCAAACTAAAATATGTACTTAACATGAAAGATTTTCTGTTCATAGTCAATTAGACAGAAGGTTGTAATGATGAAAGATGTGAAGGATCCAATTCACCCCAATAATTTTTTGTGTCAGTTTAATTCTATTGTTGACGTTGATTATTACAGTAGGCACAATTCAATGAACTAAAACTTTATGCTGAGACATTGAATATTATTTGTGGTAAAAAATCCTGGACAGCAGAGAACAGCTTTATCCAATAAAGGACCTTACATCTGATATATTTGAATTTCTGAATGAAAACAGATATTGCATACATCTTTTTGTCAACATTTTTCAGAAGTTCTGGAGAATGCAAACATGTGGATTTATACTTTTGTCCCTTACTCTTCTGACTATAGTGCTCTAAAAGAGCTATACAGAAATGAATCCTGAAACTTGAATTTGATTGAATAAGTACTTGAGGTTGAAAGTCTTGAAACAAATCAGATTAATAGTGCAATAATTGCTATGGTATTATTATATCTTTTGGTTGCTTTTACTATCATTCATTAAGTTTCATGTTTATAATTCAGATGGGTTGGCTGATGATTCCATAATCCTAACAATTAGAAAATGGTTGTGTATCTCTCATTGATCCAGAATAAAAAAATCTACCAGACCCTGGGGAATATGATTCGCATTGTGGTTAAAAGAAAAAAGAATGACGAGTGCATGAAAATGGGATGTAATGCCATTAAGAGCAGAGGATGTAATGCCATTAAGGGAGGAAGAAGACTGGATAACATTTTTTTGAACATAGCCAACACACCAGAAGACAGGCTTAAGATACAGAAGGATCTGGACAGACTTGAACACTGGGCATTATCTAACAAAATGAAATTCAATGATGAAAAAAGGAAGGTTCTACATTTAGGCAAGAAAAACCAAATGCACAAGTACAGCATAGGTGGCACCTTGCTCAATAGTAGTAACTGCGAGAGGGACCTCGGAGTCCTTGTGGACAATCACCTAAATATGAGCCAGCAGTGTGCTGCAGCTGCCAAAAAGGCCAACACAGTGCTAGGCTGCATTAACAGAGGNGTGAAGTGTTAATACCACTTTACAATGCCTTGGTAAGGCCACACTTGGAATACTGCATCCAGTTTTGGTCACTGCGATGTAAAAAAGATGTTGAGACTTTAGAAAGAGTACAGAGAAGAGCAACAAAGATGATTAGGGGACTGGAGGGTAAAGCATATAAGGAACGGCTGCTGGAATTGGGTATGTCTAGTTTAATGAAGAGAAGGAAGAGGGGAGACATGTGTTCCAATATCTCAGGGGCTGCCATAAAGAAGAGGGAGTCAAGCTATTTTCCAAAGCGCGTGAAGGCAGGACAAGAAGCAACGGGTGGAAACTAATCAAGGAGAGAAGCAACCTAGAACTAAGGAGAAATTTCCTGGCAGTTAGAACAATTAATCAGTGGAACAACCTGCCTCCAGAAGCAGTGAATGCTCCAACACTGGAAGTTTTTAAGAAGAGACTGAACAGCCATTTGTCCGAAATGGTATAGGGTTTCCTGCCTGAGCAGGGGGTTGGACTAGATGACCTTCAAGGTTCCTTCCAACTTTATTATTATTATTATTATTATTATTATTATTATTATTATTATTATTATTATTATTATTATTATTATTATTATTATTATTATTATTATTATTATTATTATTATTATCTTGAACATGCACCCTCCCAAATACTTTAGAAACTTGGCAGCCTTAGTCCTCACAGATGGGACCAAGATCTCTTACAAAGACACAAGGTTCAAACTATTTTCCAAAGCACCAACAGGCAAGACAAAAAAAGAGTGGTTGGAAACTAATCAAGGAGAAGCAACCTAAAACTAAGGAGACATTTTCTAACAGTGAGACCAATTAACCAATGGAACAACTTGGCTTCAGAAGTTGTAGGTGCTCCATCACTGAAGGCTTTCAAAAAGAAAGTGGACAACCATTTGTCTGAAATTATATACGAGCAGGGGGTTAGACCACTAGAAGACCTCCAAGGTCCCTTCCAACTCTATTATTCTATGTTCTATAATTTTCATGTTTTTCCCCTTCAAAATTATGGGAAATCTTGCTATCAATTCTAAGTATTTATTGGTGGAAATGCTCTAGGGCAGTGGTGGCGAACCTATGGCATGCATGCCAGAGGCAGCATGCTGAGACCTCTCTGTGGGCAAGGGCCATCACCCCAGCACACGTGGTCTCTAAAAGTTCACTATCACTGGCCTAAGGCCAGCCAGCCCAGAACCGCCATTGGGGAAGTGCCCCCTCCCCCCTGCAGTAGTGCAGCTGCGCCTCACTTACAGGCGGGCAGGGTGGGACCTCGCAGAGGAGGAGGAGGAGCTAGTCTCTCCGTGATAAGCTATAGCTGTGCTTGGCAGGCAACCTGTAGGAGCCTGATCCCATCGCACTGGCCATGTGGTTGCCGTTCACCCCACTGTGCCTGCTGCTCTGGCAGCACCTCCAAATGGCCACTGTTCTCCAGTGGGTCTTCTCCTTCCTGGGGCTGGGTGATGATGGGATGGTGCTGGTGATGGCAAACTTGGCTATGTCCCAGCTGTGAGGTGAGTCACAGGAGAGGCAGCGCTGGCTGGCGGTCATGGCCAGTGTGGGGCGGCGGGCCAATGGCTGCAAAGGGAGCCCGAGGTGGGGGCGGGCAGGCAGTTATGGCACCTGGTTTGCCTATTGTGGTGGCGGCTTGCCTTGCTTCGCATGGGGCTGCCTTCCCAAACCCTGACTGCTCCAGCCCTGTAGGGCGCCACCACTTTCTCTCAGCTGGGGCGGTCTGTGGGTGGGAGCATCTGGGGCGGCGGGCTCCTGAGCACGTTCAGAGTGCCACAGCTGCTGCTGCTTGGGGGCTGGCAAGATAGAGGAGAGGGTCACCCGCTGCCTCTCTCATAGCCCAGTGCTATGAGGCTTTACCTGGTGCTGCTGCTGGGGCTGGGTGCTGGGGCTTTACCTGGTGCTGCTGCTCAGGGATGGCTGGCTGCTGGCACTCAGCTATGTGTCCTGGCTCTACCTGGACTGGAAGATGCCATCTCGTGGGGGCGCCCCTCCACCTGGGCTGTCTGGCAATATGTCCGAGACTATTTCCCCATCACAGTGAGCAGAAGAACTGGGAGGCCCTCGCTGCTAGCGGGGGTGTCGGGCCTGGTGGGACACCTACTTTCTCCATTCGGGGGGCACCGGCTCCATCAACAAGGCCTTGGCAACAAACTGCTGCAGGCCATGAGAATGCGGGGCTCATAGTGGTGCTGGAACTTCTTGGGGAGAACCACCCCAGTGTGGTGGGGGTCATCCTCCTTTAAGTGCATGGCCTAAGCCTTGTCTCCTCCATCATTGTCAAGCCGGTGTTGCTGCGTAGCCCCCCTTCCACAAATGCCATTCTTTCTGTGCCCTTTTTACACTTTTATTTTTATTTTAAGTTTTTATTATCCCCTGCCTGCTTCAGCTGACTCTGGTCCCCATCTTCCAGGAAGCAGCCGCTTCCCCACCCCCATTGACACCACCCAAACTGCATGCACCCCTTTCACTGCACGGGGCTACTGTTGTTGCTGCTGGCATGCATTGGCCAGCCTACCGCGTCCATGTCTACATTTCTAGGCCACCAGTCCTGCCCCTTTGCTGCAGTCTCAATGGAAGCAGGGTGTTTGGTGCCTTGAGAGCAGAGGGTGGGGCTGGAAAAACCCCAGCCGGGTGGAGGAGTACGTGCACGCTCTTCTTCTTGAGGAGTTTCTCTCCGAATGCTCATACTTCCACGTTGCCAGACCACGTGTGAAGGTGCACATGGGCTTATCTCAGGAGAGGCATTGCCCACGCAGGAGGTGGGAAAGTTTATGGCACCTCCGCCCTGCCCCCTGCCTCGCCTTGCCTCACCCAACAGGAGGAGCCTCCTGCCCATTGCCCCACCTGCCAGAGACCCCCTAGATCTTCCCCAATCCTGCTCCGCCCCCACAGGCGTCCGTCCCCACGAGCAACATCGAGGTGGCCACACCCGCCCGGTCCACACCCACACAGTCTTCTGTGACCACCATAGCCACGCCCACCCAATGGGCCATGCCCACCCAGCACCCGGTGATAAATAAGTGGATTTTTGGTTGCAGTTTGGGCACTTGGTCTCTAAAAGGTTCACTATCACTGCTCTAGAGTGCAGCACTCTGCTCCAGATTACTAGTATCTTATCAACAAATTCAGGGAGCCACATTTACTGATATTGTGCCCTAGTATTTCTGCTTTTATGTTACAAATCTATACAATCTCTTTCTAATGCTATATTTGTATAATACAATCTGTAACATTTCTCAATGTCTGTTGTCCTCTAGATTGTCACAGTGTTAAGCAAAATGAATATAAATCATATTTATAATTAATGATACTATTGAAGAAAGGGGTTGGATGTGACAGAAGGTGTTAAATAAAAAATGTGGTCCTGTCATATGCAAAACATGGCCCTCCTAACATTTATAATGGCCTAAATATAATCCATACACAATGTGAACAGCAAAGTTAGCAATTTTCAAAATTAAACAGAATTGCATTGTTTAGGAAGTTAAAAGGTCTTCTATATCCTTTCTGAATGCTTTCTTGCCATCTCTATAGAACAGTCTTTCTCAACCTTGGCAATCTGAACTTGTGTGGACTTCAACTCCCAGGATTCCCAAACCAGCCACACTGATTGGGGAATTCTGGGAGTTGAAGTCCATATATCTTCAAGTCTCCAAGATTGAGAAGCACTGCTATAGAAGAACTTTATTTATTTATTTGATTTGATTTGATTTGTATGGCTGCCCATCATAGCAAGTGTCCCTCTCTGGCAATCAATCACAAAATAAATTAAAAACAAATTTTCATTGGAAATACAAAAATTATATTGAAAATTTTAAAAAAATTTTAATATGTTAGAATTTAATCTCTTCAATCAATATTCTACAAATTAAATTCTTATTTTGTCCTCTGAGAAAGTCCTTCACAAGTTTAACACTTTCCTCCAATTTTTTTGCAGATGAATCATTCAGTCTTGGTCAAGATAAAAACATTAAAAACCAAATCATCTTCCCCAAGGTCTGGTAGATTTTTTTATTCAGGATCAATGAGAGATACACAACCATTTTCTAATTGTTAGGATTATGGAATCATCAGCCGACCCATCTGAATTGTAAACACAAATTCCACAAATAAGCAAAATTGATAATCCATCTTGTTGCTTTTAAGTCTTGATGTTTATTCTTTTTAAATATTGTCCCAAAAGCTGATTTCTTTTCATTTTCTTTTTTCATAAACATTACACATCTCTTTTGAAAGTCCAAAAGAGTCAGAAGAGTGTCCAAGTTGAAATCCACACATCCAATCAACTTTTCTGATTCATTTTGTGTGTGTCCCTTTCTATTATTCAAATATCTGTCAGTTTGATTTGTAAGTCTTTCTTATATCTTATATCTATCATTCTTATAGTTTATCAGTTTTAAATCCCTATCCAATATAGCCTGATTCTCAATTGGATCCTCTTCTATCAAAAATATTGAACAATACATGGATTCAGGATTCAGCCTTGTGGGATATGACTTGAAATCTCAAGCCAGTTTGATAAAAAAAAATTGATAAGCACTATCTCAGAATGATTTTCAAACAACTGTGTTTTCACTGAAACTTACTCAGGTCAACCTTAATTAGTTTGTTAATCATAAACTAGTGGGGTGTATGCCAAATTTAGATTTAGCAGTGTCATATAGTTTATAAAATAGTAAAGTTTGGGATGGACAAACATTCAGATGAAGCTTTGGGAGAAGAATGTCTACATCTCCCTCTATTTTCTATAAATAACCATCTTGATCCATTTTCTTGACTTGAAGATAATGTGTGTTTGTACTCATGTTATGTTATCTTTCTTAAAGATCCTTGGGCTTCTGTTGAGTTTTCCTTTACAGAAGTTCTAGATGGTTCATTGTCAGTGGATTTACTCAGTTAAATAGTAAAGAAAAGACTCATACACTCTTTTTGAAACATTAATTGAATCTAAGTTTTCCTGTGTTTAATCCTAAAATAGGAGTGAGTAAAAACAGACTATCAGCAGGACTGACATAAAACAATTGGGCAATTGCTGCAGCCAAGGATTTAACTGCAAATGTAATTAGCATTGGTAAGACCTTGCCAATCTCTAATGTAAAGTTATATTGCCTTTTGAATCTGATAGCAAATTTGTCATCTTCAAGAAAATTCTGTATATGCTTGGCTAATGGATAGACATATACTTTTAGTAGTGATGGATAACTTCAGTAAATAAGATGTTATTGCCAATAATTGCACACCTGCAGTCTCTAAACCCTTTGATGTAGTACATTGATAATGATTATCAATTGTAGCTCCCAGTTTAGAGAGACAAATAGACAAAATGTGGCTTTTTGACAAATAACTGTACTTACCACCATTATAATTTCTTTTAAAAAGAAAAAAGAAAAGAAAAGAAAGCCATATTTACTCAGTTGCTCAATGAGAAGAACAAATCTTGGAAAATAGGAAAACATTAATAGATACTTCTGAATCTATGAGTTATAAATAAAATCTTCTAAAAGGTAATAATACATAATTGGCAGAGATAATGGATTTATCGACTTGTTAAGACAGGCATTTGATCTACTTAAATCATTTTGAAAAGCTGATAATTCAGTCCTAAACTGATCAACCTACCCTAAAACTCCATTGAAATCTATGGAAATTACAGGTAGCCCTTGACTTATGACCATAACAGAGCTCAACATTTCCATTGATAAGCAAAGCGGTTGTTAAGTGAGTTATGCCCCATTTTATGACTTTCTAGGCCACAGTTGTTTAGCAAATCACTACAGTTGTTAATTGAATCATGTGGATGTTAAGTGAATCTGGCTTCGCCCATTGATTTTGCTTGTCAGAAGCTGGCTTGGAAGGTTACAAATGGCGCTCACATGATTCTGGGACAGCACAACTATCATAAATACATGTCAATTGCCAAGTGTCCGAATTATGATCACATCACCATGGCGAGGCTATGACGGTCGTAAGTGTGAAAACCAGGCATAGATCCTTTTTTTTCAGTGCTGTTGTACATTTGAACGATCATTAAATGAATTGTTGTAAGTTGAGGACTACCTGTATGGCAAAAATTTATGCATAAGATTGCAGATTTCAAGTCTATTGAGGTTTTTTTCTTTTAGAATTTAATAAAATGATACCATAGACAACTTGACAAAATTTCATAAATTACTATAATTTGCTCTTTCAGTAATTTTCCTATGACGTTATAACTATTTACTAGTGTGCCAATTTGCTTTTCAAAATCTGTAATGATATTTCTGCTCCCACAATACCTGTCTAGACTCTGGATCATCTGTGTCTTGCTGGCTGACAAGCAGGTAGATGCTCATTATTAGCACCTCAACAGCTGCACAAAATCCCAGAGACTTGACTTGGGCAAGTGTGCACTGTTCTGAAAACAAATCAATTCTTGTCACAAACTTATATAAAATATGACATTAACAGATGTACAGATGTTAATAATCAAACTAGCTCAATTTCAGACTTTGAAATCTGCTTTCTGACTGTCCCTTTTATGAGGCCACTATAGAACTAAGTAGCAACATCTGCAAATTAATATTTTGTGGGCATTTAGAGAAACATTTCCATCAACCAACTTCAAAATTACAATGTGTTGAACTGAAGTAAATTGAGAATTCCACACACAGCAGGCATATTCAGCAACAATCATCAGTGAAGCAAACAGAGAAACAAAATACTATATTCATGGTAATGAGATCCATACAGAATTCTTTACAATCATTAAAACCTAGAATGCAACAAATACATTTCAGCTAAGTAAAGCCAGAAGGGCAGTGGTGGGATTCAACCAGTTCGCAGAACTGGTAGCTAATTTTTTGTTGCCCAGGCCCAGAATGGTCTTCTAGAAGAGAAAATCTACACAGAGAACCAGTTGTTCACATATTTGAATCCCACCACTGCAGAAGGGTTACTCTAAGATGAATAACTATTATTTAGTTAGGAAGAGGAAACTAGACAAGAAAACAAATGTTCTTGCATTTTCTAAATAGACTATTAAATTTGTTCACTAGCTACTGAAGACTTCCCTGTACCCCTAAGGAGCTGTTACCTTTATCTGCCAGTTGGTGTTGTTTTGTCTAGTAAGAAGCATTTTGCTGTTGTATGTTTGCAAACATTTGCCATAACCAAATATTTACAGATGATTTAGCTAATCACCATAATAACTATTTCCATAAAACAAATGGCTAACATTTGCTTTTATGAGTTTGTTTGTTAATAATGTTAAGAATATGTTAAAAACAAAACACAAATAAGTTACTAATGATAATTAAAATTTTAAAATTAAAATATTTAAAAAAACACATAATAACAATGTAACCAACTTCTCTCATACTACCAGGTATTTCACTTTTATTTGTTTCAAAGATGAAGCTTAGGATAATTTTTTCTTCTATCTCAGGGGAATAACTGAATGTTATAGCCCAATTAATAACTTATGTTACCTTAAACTCTAAGCAATTTATTATTTCAGAAGCTTTTATGGAGACAGTCCACCTGAGGTTATTGTTCTATTTAGGATACATAAAAATGCATAAAGTTTCTCTTAAAATAAACTACCAAGGTACAGATGCTGCTCATAGATGTACCATTCACATAGCACATGTGTACTTGTATTTACACATGTACCATTTAGCAATATCACAGTAAGAAACCACAAGCTTTAGTTAGAACTAAAGTCCTGATATCCTAAAAATTAATAAAATTCTAGCAACATTGATTTACAGTTTAGGACCAATCAACCACTATTGTCACACAACATCTTTGACCTTAGTTCCTTTTACATGTATTCTTGCTTTACATCATTTACATTTTGATTTTAAATTATGTTAAGCAGCTCAGAGTCATCACAGTAAAATGGGCAGACACATACATTGGTTTTATAAATAAATAAGATGTCATCTTTATTAGGCAATAAGTAAAAGTATCCAACAGAATGAAAACAGAAGGGTTTGTCCTGACTCTTTTTATTACTGAGGCTTATATTATTTTTATTTTATTTTCTTCTGAGCTTAGTTAAGGTTCCTTTTTTCTTTCATTCTCACAATAATAACAACCCTGTAAGACAAGTTTATTTGAGAAAAAATAACTGTCTCTCAGTTAATTTCCATGGTTTAAATATCTAGGACTCTGAACCTAGGTATCTGTACCTAGATCTCCCCAATTTTAGTTCAAAACTCAATGATACCATTATATTGATTAAGTTTTTGAGCAATAAATCTACCAAATATATGTGTGAGTCAGATGAAAAATAAAGCTGACTTCATATGTTATATCATGAATTATTTAGTAAAGTTTTGTGAAATAAACCAGAATTGGCTGGGTTCACAATACATAAACTATTGTTACAAACTCATAGTGGCTGAGTTCATACAATATGCCAAAGAACAAAAGGTAGAGGTAAAAGTAAATAAAGTGAAACATAGTACAATATATCTTAGTATGGTATTTGAATCCACTTTACAAATTAAAATTCCTTTGGTTATTTTGAATCAGATCAGTTGTGGGATTCAGCCAGTTCACACCAGTTCAGCAGAACTGGTAGCTAATTTTTTGTTGCCCAGGCCCAGAATGGACTTCCGGAAGCGGCATCCACATAGAGAACTGGTTGTTCACATATTTGAATTCCATCACTGGATCAGATAAAATCTCTTAGCTTTTCTAAATTATAGCTTAGTCATAAGGCTATCACATGTTTGCTTTAAGAATTAAATGGAAGAGAAACAAGTGAGCCACACTTCTTTGGACTTTATAAAATGGTATTAATTGGCCTTGGATGAATATTTACAGCTAGAACCTAAATGAAAGCAGTTCCCCCTGAAAAGCTTTATTTGTAGTCAACATTGGACAAGGATAACAACCTATCGTGAGTCATTTTTCTTTTTAAACAAGTCAACCAAGATTAAGTTTAACTCAATTTTCTGGTTTTCAGAGTAAAGTTAATAAAGCAATATGAAATCTATAGAATCATTGACTACAAAGTTTGTAAGCTTATTGAATAGCTCTTTTCAATATGAAATTATTCTTGATGTCCAGTTGAAATCTACTTGCCTGTAATTTGAAGCTTGCTGCAAGAAAGTCTGTCCTAACTTCCACAATGTAACAATTACTGTATCTCCATCCACTCTTCTCTTTCCATACATCCATCTCTTCCACCTCCAGCTGTTCTTTGAAACTGCCTCTTATTTACAGGCCTGTTATCACTTTAGTTGTTTCATCTGGCCATGTTTATTCATTGAAACCCTTCTAACACAGTGCCCAGAACAAAATTAAATAGATATTTAATAGAAAATCTCCCAGAGACTCCCTATAGATAATGTGGGCGGCATAAATATTTAAATTAATAAGAAATGATAACTCTTTAATCTTAATTCCACAGTTCTGTAGATGCAGCCTTTCTTTCTATCCTTCTTCAGATAAATCAAACATCAGCTTTTATTCAGGTTCTGATCCATCAAGATATAGCTTATTTGATGGAACTACTTACACTGTTGCTCTGAGGTACACTACTATTTAGAATGATATGGTATATAAATCTTCCAAATAAATAAAAATAAGCATTACGATCATACCTTAAATTAAGCAATGTAACATTTTTTATACCTAATGGTAATCTATTGAGATATTTATATTGATAGGATTCTTCAACCAACTCTGTATCCAAATAATGTTAACATAACCATTTTGTCAACTTCTATACTAGGATTTCATGTCCACTCCAGTCCAATGATCAACTAAATTCCAAAGCCAGTCATGTATGATAGATAGATGCACACAGCCAAACAGATACACAATGGACTATATGCCATTTAGAGTCCAAATAGATTGAAAAATATATAGATTTAATTAATAATATTAGTAAGTGGGTTGCTCTAACAAAAACGAAATCAGGATGGTTTGGCATGTTTTGTTGATTAATCCATTTTGCTCCTGCCAAACATCTTTACAATGGTCACAGACTGTTTAATAATATTTTTTTAACAAATTTTATTGGTTTTTTAATTTCTTAAAACAAAGTATTCAGGACACACCATGGTGCTGGGGTAATCAAACATCCTAGAACAAAACATATATACATAGTACAATCAATACATCAAATATTCCCTCTCTTTTCCCCTCAAATAGCATAATGTATTTAAAATATCCAATTCTAGCTTAAATTTATTCAACCTGAACCTGTTTTAGAGCTTTATAAATTTACAATACCGTAATCAAATTAACTTTAAATAAAGATATTTTCAATTCAGATATCCCTTCCAAGTATGTTCTACTTTCTTAATTTTATCAAAATCTTGTTTATTTCTTCTTCCACTAATCTCCCCTATTTAAAGTAAAATATTAATCTATCCTATACCTATCTAATCCATCGATTAATCAATCTCTTTAAGCTGACCAGATAATATCAGACCTTAAATCATTTCAATCCATTAAACAGAATTCAAATCTCATCCAGTTAATTATCATAACTGATAACATCCATATCATCAAAGAATCACATCATCTTATTAAATTTCAATTAATTAATAATTCAATTCAAATCTGAAACATCTCTTCAATTTTCTTCATTCCATTACATAATAATTTTCATACAAATAAACCTAACATTCTAAAAATACATTCTTAATATTCTAGATTACCTTTAATCCATTATATGAAAAATATCTCATTTTTAAACAAGAATATTGATCTATCCTAGACATATCTAAATGTGTATATCTATCTATCTATTCTATACATGTCTAATCCATCAATTAATCAATCTCTTTAAGCTGACAGAATAGTATCAGACCTTAAATCATTTCAATCCATTGAGCAGAATTCAAATTTCATCCAGTTAGTTATCATAGCTAAACATCCATGTTATAAAACAAACAAGTCATCTTATTTAATTAACATTCAATTAATTATTAATTCAATCCAAGTCTAAAACATCTCTTTACTTCAAACTCATAATCTTAATCCTTACATCAGTCCATAATTCTAGAAACTATGTGTATTTTGGACTTCCGGTTCCGGATCGCAGCGATGCCGGTGGTGCCTAGAGACTCGTCTCCGCGCCGTCCGGAGTTTCCTTCGCCGGTAGACCCCCTAGGGGGTAGAAAGTCACCCTGGAGGGGTGACCACCGAAAAGGAGGAGGCTCGCTGGTAGATAGGGGAGGGCAGCAGTTTCCCCCGGGTCTCCAGCTATCTCCTTAGGGCCAACGAAGCAAAGATCGGCCTGCAAGATGGCCGACCACTCTGCTGCACCAGCCGAAAGTCATACTGACATCTAAGCATAATAGACCCACCACGGATGATCCAGGTGAGACCCTTTTTGTTCCTCTCTTCACCCTATGTTATTTTTGCCTGTAAAAGCTTCATTGGAATTATTTCCCTGTCTGGAAAAAGCGGCTTTTGTATGCGTGGGAACAAAGGCGTTTTACAAAAGGACAGATTAAAACCTTTTTAAAGACTATATTTTATCTCTATTCATGTTGAGGTACAGAAAAAATTGTTTTTTTTGGGGGGGGGAGGAGTGGTATTATATTGGTAGAGTATTTCTTTTTCCATTCTTTCTTTAAAAAATAGAAAAAAGGAAAAAAATGGCATTTGAAAAAGTCTTTTTAGCTTACTGAGGACATCTACTGGTCAAAAGTTAATATTGGATTTGTTGGCTATTTGGAGATGAGATGGTTTTGGCCTTCAAACTATTTTGCAAGAGAAAAGATAATTTGAGCCAGCTGTGGGATTTGTGGGGGTGGATATTTCTCAACTAGCCTCCACTAAAAAAGAAAAAAAGAAAAAGAAAAAAGGATTTCTCTTCAACTATTGTTAAAATGGAGAAGCCTCAACCACATTTAAACTGTAAACTTATACTGGAAAAGATCTATGAGGCTAAAGAAGAAATATGTATTACAATAAAAGAGTTTACTACATAATTAAGAGCCAGAACTCCTATTTTAAACCTTAAAACTGACTCTCAGATTACACCTGACTACTCTACAAAACAGATTATACAAGAAGAGGACTTAACTGAGAATAAAGAGAATTTTATCTTGCCCTATAAGCAGTCCACCTATGGCTTTGAAGACCAGGAAAAGCAAAGACTGAGTTTTGAACTTCTGAAGCAACAAGGCTTTATGGACAAGAGAAACAGAGGGCCAATGCAGAGACCAAGATGGTTTTCATTGAATCAAATGACACTACAAGCAACAAAAAGAGATTCATCACCTGGAAGGGAAGCTTTGCTATGGAAACCTGCCTGCCATAAGAGGAAAGCTAGAATAAGATTGAAAAATGAATTTTAAAATTTCATATATTGGATTAAAGGCAACCTAGAACAATGGACTGATGTAAGGATTAAGATTATGAGTTTGAAGTTTTAGATTTGGATTGTTTAATAATATTTTAACCACTTTATCATTATCTGGATTCTCTCCTTTTTGAAGATAAAATATTTGCCATTTTGCTTGTAGTTAATAGTTTATTTATTTGGTGAATACATCCATCTTCCACATGTTCTAATTCTATTTTTTAACTTTTAGTTCTGTCAAAAAGTTCTTAACCATTCACATGAACTAATTGTACAGATATTTAAAGTCTCATTAAACCTCTTCTTTCTTAAATTAAAATTCTGTAATTTATTCCAAGAGGACAGATCTTCTGCCTAACTCCCCCTATTGGTTTTTTTGTTTGTTTGTTTGCATGTGCACCTATTTCTTTTCTGCCTGTGCACTATTTTGATATGGATTTATGCTTGCCTTCTTTTTGCTTCTTTATCATGAACAAACCAAACCAATTCCTTTGAGAAAAGAACACCAAACACAAATTAGTACAACCTTTTAAAAATTCTGCATAATAACTTAGCATTTGCCAAGTTTGTTTTTTAATGAAAATCAAAACAGAGTCAATTATTTAATAGGATTTTTGAAATCTCAGAGGAAAATATAAACAGCTCTGCAAATTGGAAGCTAAAGCAATATCAGAGCAAGATGTCATCAGACACATCTCTTACCATGATAACTCAAATTCATATTGGGTGATATCACTTAGAAAAAGTTGCATTTAATATGAACAAATGAAAGTGGAATATCTGAAAATTGATTTTTTTTTTCTTGAAAACCTCTGCCTGAAATAAGTGGTCTAATATCATAATTGCCTTTAGTAACTTTCATATCTGAAGTTTATTACAATTCTGCAAACCAAATTTATTCCTGACGTTTGTGTTCTATCATAAATTTAGATTTTTGTTTTGTTTCGTTTTAGCTGATTAAAGAAAAAGGCTGGCTGTTTTTTTCTGACTACACAGCTCAGAACTAGAATATCTAGGATGTGACACTACATAGTTTAATTCTTCTTCTTCTTCTTCTTCTTCTTCTTCTTCTTCTTCTTCTTCTTCTTCTTCTTCTTCTTCTTCTTCTTCTTCTTCTTCTTCTTCTTCTTCTTCTTCTTCTCCTTCTCCTTCTCCTTCTCCTTCTCCTTCTCCTTCTCCTTCTCCTTCTCCTTCTCCTTCTTTTTTTTTTTTTAGCATTTAGTTTCCGGTAATGGCGGACCTACCTGGAGCGGCTCCGTGATGGAGCGAAGTCGCAACAGAAATGGGGGGCCTCCCTGAGGGTCGAGGGCTTCGCCCCGACCCTAATTTGAAGAACTGAACTCGCCGGTAACCAGGGGCTTGCTGTGTGACTGAAAGGCGGACCCGGCCCGGCGAAGGGACTCGGCGAAGGGACGAAGGGTCCGATGGAAGATCCGGCCTGGATTCGGCCCTGGATTCGGCCCGATGGAAGATCTGGCCTGGATTCGGCCCGTGGCCTCAATGATAGCGGAGGCCATGACGGGCTTGGATCCGGAGGCCGCGGCGGCCTCGGACTTGACAGGCCTCGGACCCGGATTCGGCAGGCGATCCGGCCTGCGGGCGGCAGGCCCGGCGATGGGTCGGGCCTGGTTCGCGGCCTCAATGACAGCGGAGGCCACGACGGACCTGGATTTGGTGGCCTTGGACTCGGCGGGCGGTTCGGCCTGCGGGCGGCGGGCCCGGCGAGGGATGGAGGTCGCGGCCCGGTGGCCTGGACCCGGCCCTGGCTCCGGTACGGCGGAAGAACTGCTCCGGACTTGGTTTGCGGCCCGATGACAGCGGAGGCCGCGACGGATGGACCTGGATTCGGAGGCCGCGGCGGCCTCGGACTCGGCAGGCGGCTCGGCCTGCGGGCAGCGGGCCCGGTGAGAGATGGAGGATGCGGCCCGGCAGCCTGGACCCGGCCCTGAATCCGGCTCGGTGGAAGAACTGCCCCGGTGGACCCGGTGAGGGTGGAGGCCGTGGCTCTGATCATCAAGGGACTTGTTTCCCCCCCCCCCCCGTGTATTTTTTCTGTTGTGGAACTTTGTGTCCATGGTTAGAGCCTACTCCAGGTCGGAACTGCTGGCCTGGCGCGATTCCCCCCTCGCGCAGGTATGGCCCAATATAATCTCGAGGGCCATCCTCAATGACGGGGTATGGAGCCCCCAGAGGTGCGTACCAAAGGGAGATCGGAAGAGGAGGAAGTTGAGAGCTTTCCTTGTGGGATGTTTTAATAAATTTTTAGGGGGTATGGGGAGGGTCGGGGGGGCATGGGGGATGCCTCCCTGGGGCCAAGGCTGGGCCTGTTCAAGGGACGCGGCGTCAGAGAGGTGGGGGAGGTGGTTGGGGGACTAAGAGAGGGTGGTACGATCAGCACGGTCAGTGGGAGGGACAGATATGGTGGGAGCAGAGGACCATATCGGGTTTGGGGAGCACACACACACTGTCTACAAGCTTGTAGGTGCTCCGGTCCTCAGGGCTCCTCTCGGTCTCCAGGGAGCGTAGTTCCTCGGGCCCGGGATCACCGGCTGATGTTATGCAATGCCAGGTCAGTGGTGAACAAAGCCCCCCTCATTCAAGATCTTATTCAAGAGGGGGGCGCGGACCTGGCAGGTATCACCAAGACCTGGCTGGGCACAGAGGGGGGAGTGCCCCTCGTAGACATGTGCCCGCCGGGTTTCCAGGTATTCCATCAGCCAAGGACCCGGGGTAGGGGCGGTGGGGTAGCGGTTATTATACGGGAGAACCTAGGCCCAAGGGAGACCACTGTGCCTCAGATAGACGGTGGTGAGTCCCTCCTTGTGAAGTGGGGGCAGGGGGTACAAGTGGGCCTGTTGATTATATACCTGGCTCCCTGCTATGTATCAACGGCCCTGCCTGAGCTGGCTGACGTGATAGCCGGGGTGGCAGTTGAGACCCCCAGACTTACAGTCATGGGGGATTTCAATCTGCCATCGGCGGGCGAAACGGCGGCGGCTCGGGAGTTCTTGGCCTCCATGACGGCCTTGGACTTGACCCAATTAGTTCATTTATTTTTATTTATTTATTATTAAATTTATATCCCGCCCTTCTCCTTGCGGACTCATGCCCCGACTCACACGGGGGGACACACACCAGATCTGATTTTTGTCTCTGGCCAGTGGCAGAATGATCTGGAAAAGGGGGACGTAGTGATAGAGCCCCTGTCATGGTCAGATCATTCACTCCTCAGGTTGGACTTCCGGACCGCTCCCCCCTGCCGCAGGGAGGAGGAACCACTTAGATGGTTCCGCCCCAGGCGCCTGATGGACCCAGAGAGGTTCCAGACGGAGCTTGGGCCATGTCCGGCGGACCTAGCTCACGATTCGGTTGAAAATCTGGCGGCGGCCTGGGAAGTGGCCGCTGCCGCGGCATTGGACCGAGTCGTGCCTTTGCGGCCTCTGACCCGGCGCAGATCTCAATTGGCTCCCTGGTTTACCAAGGAGCTGAGAGAGATGAAGCGCCAGAAAAGACGCCTAGAGAGCAGTTGGAAGGCGAGCCGAACCGATTTCGACCGAACACAGGCAAGGATACAGGTTAGATCCTACCTAGTGGCGATGAGGGTGGCGAGGTCTAATTACTACTCCACCCTCATTGCGTCATCAGATAATCGCCCGGCCACCCTCTTCAGGGTGACTCGCTCCCTCCTCCAGTTGAGGGGGGGGAGGATCCCCTGGGGGGGAGGGCCGAGGATTTTGCTCAATATCTNGCAGGCGGTCCGGCCTGCGGGCGGCGGGCCCGGCGATGGGTCGGGCCTGGTTCACGGCCTCGATGACAGCGGAGGCCGCGACGGACCTGGATTTGGTGGCCTCGGACTCGGCGGGCGGTTCGGCCTGCGGGCGGCGGGCCCGGCGAGGGATGGAGGTCGCGGCCCGGTGGCCTGGACCCGGCCCTGGCTCCGGTACGGCAGAAGAACTGCTCCGGACTTGGTTTGCGGCCCGATGACAGCGGAGGCCGCGACGGACGGACCTGGATTCGGAGGCCGCGGCGGCCTCGGACTCGGCAGGCGGCTCGGCCTGCGGGCAGCGGGCCCGGTGAGAGATGGAGGATGAGGCCCGGCAGCCTGGACCCGGCCCTGAATCCGGCTCGGTGGAAGAACTGCCCCGGTGGACCCGGTGAGGGTGGAGGCCGTGGCTCTGATCATCAAGGGACTTGTTTCCCCCCCCCATGTATTTTTTCTGTTGTGGAACTTTGTGTCCATGGTTAGAGCCTACTCCAGGTCGGAACTGCTGGCCCGGCGCGATTCCCCCCTCGCGCAGGTATGGCCCAATATAATCTCGAGGGCCATCCTCAATGATGGGGTATGGAGCCCCCAGAGGTGCATACCAAAGGGAGATCGGAAGAGGAGGAAGTTGAGAGCTTTCCTTGCGGGATGTTTTAATAAATTTTTAGGGGGTATGGGGAGGGTCGGGGGGGCATGGGGGATGCCTCCCTGGGGCCAAGGCCGGGCCTGTCCAAGGGACGCGGCGTCGGAGAGGTGGGGGAGGTGGTTGGGGGACTAAGAGAGGGTGGTACGATCAGCACGGTCAGTGGGAGGGGCAGATATGGCGGGAGCAGAGGACCATATCGGGTTTGGGGAGCACACACACACTGTCTACAAGCTTGTAGGTGCTCCGGTCCTCAGGGCTCCTCTCGGTCTCCAGGGAGCGTAGTTCCTCGGGCCCGGGATCACCGGCTGATATTATGCAACGCCAGGTCAGTGGTGAACAAAGCCCCCCTCATTCAAGATCTTATTCAAGAGGGGGGCGCGGACCTGGCAGGTATCACCGAGACCTGGCTGGGCACAGAGGGGGGAGTGCCCCTCGTAGACATGTGCCCGCCGGGTTTCCAGGTATTCCATCAGCCAAGGACCCGGGGTAGGGGCGGTGGGGTAGCGGTTATTATACAGGAGAACCTAGGCCCAAGGGAGACCACTGTGCCTCAGATAGACGGTGGTGAGTCCCTCCTTGTGAAGTGGGGGCAGGGGGTACAAGTGGGCCTGTTGGTTATATACCTGGCTCCCTGCTATGTATCAACGGCCCTGCCTGAGCTGGCTGACGTGATAGCCAGGGTGGCAGTTGAGACCCCCAGACTTATAGTCATGGGGGATTTCAATCTGCCATCGGCGAGCGAAACGGCAGCGGCTCGGGAGTTCTTGGCCTCCATGACGGCCTTGGACTTGATCCAATTAGTTCATTTATTTTTATTTATTTATTATTAAATTTATATCCCGCCCTTCTCCTTGCGGACTCATGCCCCGACTCACATGGGGGGACACACACTAGATCTGATTTTTGTCTCTGGCCAGTGGCAGAATGATCTGGAAAAGGGGGACGTAGTGATAGAGCCCCTGTCATGGTCAGATCATTCACTCCTCAGGTTGGACTTCCGGACCGCTCCCCCCCGCCGCAGGGAGGAGGAACCACTTAGATGGTTCCGCCCCAGGTGCCTGATGGACCCAGAGAGGTTCCAGACGGAGCTTGGGCCATGTCCGGCGGACCTAGCTCACGATTTGGTTGAAAATCTGGCGACGGCCTGGGAAGTGGCCGCTGCCGCGGCATTGGACCGAGTCGTGCCTTTGCGGCCTCTGACCCGGCGCAGATCTCAATTGGCACCCTGGTTTACCGAGGAGCTGAGAGAGATGAAGCGCCGGAAAAGACGCCTAGAGAGCAGTTGGAGGGCGAGCCGAACCGAATTCGACCGAACACAGGCAAGGATACAGGTTAGATCCTACCTAGTGGCGATGAGGGTGGCGAGGTCTAATTACTACTCCACCCTCATTGCGTCATCAGATAATCGCCCGGCCACCCTCTNGCAATATGCTGACATTTATAAACTGCTGGGAGAGTTCTGTAAAGCACTATGGAGTGGAATATAGGTTTACTGCTATTGCTATACACTCTAAAATCTTCTTTTGTTTAGTATAATACTATTTAGTATAATACTATTTCAATTAGAGTAAATGGTTCAAATGATTTCTTAGTCTGAGGGCTGAAGCTCAAATTTGCAAGGAATATCTCTGCATTTTTAAAATGGTTATTAGGCTTTAAAACAAGAAAGAAATATAAGTTTCACTCCATGTCTGCAAGCTGTTTTCCACCATTAAGACACTGCTACTTCGAGATTTACAGTTTCCTATACTTTTACCTCAGAACTGTGATTAATCTGAAATCATTAATGGTGATTTGGTTTCCTTGTGTTTAAAGGCACTAAATCAAAGATTAGTGGTCTCAGCTGTTTTACTATAAAGACAAAACGTACATAGTGTCTTTTTCAACATTATAATCCTAAACGGTTTAAACATTTCAATTAAAAATATATACTGAGTTATAGTCAAACTCTGAGAAAGCAGCTCTTCTTTCCTCACTATCTTTTATTTAAATGGCTCTAAAGTGAGGAAGCAGCTTTTTAAATCATGATATTGCCATCAGAACTATTGCTTTTAATAAGCAGTTTTAGAAGTTGTCCTTCTAAACAGCATTCAAACTATATTTGCCAACTAGAGTCATAGATACACAATTTATAGCACATACTAGCACTCATAGCACAACTTTTTTTTCAAAAAAAGCATAAATGCAATCAAACATTGTATAGAGTTAGAGTTTCAGATGGGTTCCTAAAAACTATGAATATAATAAAGTAGAAGTTGTATTTTGAAACATATGCTGTATCTATGGATGACACAAAGAGCTACTAGACAGATGCTACAGTTTTCACATTGGGTATATATAAACACTTAATGGTGAGAACAACTAATCAACATAAGGCAGTATTTTATTCCATTTGGCCTGTATTTGACCATTTTAAAGAGAAAAGATTTTTTTAAAGAAACATTCATGCAATGGACTTCCATTACGTGAATTATATTAACAATGTGGTGAGAGTTTGAACAAGGCAAAATATATCACTTTTATTAATTAATAAAAATCCCATCCTACATATCAAAACTAGTTAGAGCAGAAGATACATAAGAATCTTCTGGTGATTTAAGTAGGTTGATAAGGTTCTCTAACATTTGTCTGAAAACAGCAATAAAAAAATGCCAGATTTACATATTGTACTAAGCCATAATGTGATTCTGTTCTTGTTGGTGATATTTGCAGAACCCTGCCATTATGATTTGCAAATTAGGATTTAAGGGCACATATGTAATGTAAAGTCATGCAATTGTGGTTGTTTAATCAGCCCTAATTAAGCAATGTTATTAGTACCACTTTATAAAACCTTAGTAAGACCACACTTAGAATACTGCTGTCATGGTTCCAATAGATGAAACCCATCAAAAGAACTTCAAGGCAAGAATTCTTCCTCAAAGAACATTTTATTCAGGAAACAAAGTATTGGCACTACATAGTTGAACCCAAAACTAGATTGCCTTCCACCAGATACAAAGTAACAGAATGCAAGTCCCACCCCCACATAGCAGTCATAAATCATATTCTCCAATTAGCCAGGAGCCGGGCTCTCTTCCCAGCTCCTCAGCCCACCAAAACGTTCTCAGTTTGTGTCCTTGAGTTTCCCACGGAGCTGCATTGTTATTATGGCTAGCTGAGCTCAAGCATTCCCCCCATTCCTCCCTTCAACATCTAATTTCTAATCAGAAGAAAAAGCACGTTAAAAGCAAAGTAAAAATGTCTGCAATTTCCATCAGTTGTCAGAGCAGGAACATCCAATGTTACAGCGTTGACAACTGCATCCAGTTTTGGTCACCACATTGCAAAAAAAATGTTGAGACTTTGGAAAAAGTGCAATTAAAGTCCTGGAGACTAAAACATATGAAGAACAGTTGCAGGAACTGGGTATGGCTAGTCTAGAGAAAAGAAGAACTAGGGGTGACATGATAGCAGTATTCCAGTATTTGGGAAGCTGCCACAAAGAAGAGGGGGTCAACTTATTTTACAAAGCATCAGAAGGCAAGACAAGAAACAATGGATGGAAATTAATCAAGGAGAGAAGCAACATGGAATTAAGGAGAAACTTTCTAACACTGAGAACAATTAACCAGTAGAACAGCTTGTCTTCAGAAGTTGTGAGTGCTTCATCACTGGAGGTTTTAAAGAAGAGATTGGACAGTCACCTGTCTCAAATTGTATAGGGACTCCTGCTTAAGCAGGGGATTGGACTGGAAGACTCCAAAGTCTCTTCCAATTCTATTCTGATTGATCAATTATTTAAAAATGGCACATGCCATTTATTTCAATTAACCAGACTGTTGAAATGGGGGGGGACTTTGGAAAACCAATTGTGCATTTTATTGTGAAAGAATATTCTCTTTTGATACTGAAAACCAATTTATAAGTCCAGAATGTATCCCTAAGTAGAATTTTCCATAATTAAAATGCATAATTTTTCATGTCTTTCCTTAATAATGTTGGGATTTTAGTAAAATTGAATTCATCACTGCTATGAAAGTTGCATTGAATGCTATCTTATGGGACTGAGGAAGTGTTCCTTCTCTGTCATGGCCTACACCCTCTGGAACAGCCACCCTCCAGAAATAGAGATATTTTTAACCATTTTATTTTAGCTTTACAATTTAAAAGCTACCCAGAATTTTCTAGAATGGATAGCTATAATACATTTAATGAAATAAATATCCAGCAATTTATATAAAATGTATAATTGTTTCTGTTAGAAAAAAAGAACTTTTCCTGGAATTTGAAGCCACAAAGGAATTATCTATTAAAAGGATATACTTCTTCCTAGATCTTGGAGGCAAAATTATGTATCAAGTCCAGTATCAAATATCCATCTAACTTCAGCATAACCGGTTTATCAAATCCTATGCTTTCACAACCAAATAATATTAAAACTGGTTTTATAATTACAGTCTTGAAATTAAAATAAGGCCTTTGAGTCTCCTTAAGTGAATCCAATTATAGTGTAATCATATGCATGTTAAACTCCAACTCTGCTCTTTGTTGACTATTGTACTGACTTCAGAGGATTAAAAAAAAAACTATGCAGTTTTCATGTCAGCTCTTCAGTTTTTCACACCACTAAAGCTTTCTCTTAATGAGCACAATCATAGTTTTCTTTGTCTGTAATACATCTGTATGTTATCTTTTCTCTCCTCCTTTCTTTAAAATTTTATTTAAAACCTGTCAATGGTAATGTTTTTCCTCTACAATGCTCTCAAAAAAACAATTCAGCTTCTTAATGATTTTGGAGGAAAATTATGGCCGCTGATTGGAACTCTGAAGAAGTGTCTGCCTGTCTATCATGTTTTATTTTTCAGGCAAGCCCAGGGATTACTTGATGATTCTGAACTTTCTCGTGCTAGTTTTGCTAAATTAATCTCTATTCCAGTGCATTCTTAGCTTTTTTTCTCTCAGTTCTTCCTTCTAGTCTCCATTCTACAGTAATGCACAAGATTCCCTGGGTGTAACCCTCTGGACCCAAGCTAGATAAAATCAATTGAGTTTATTTTTGAGAAAACAATGCACTGGATTTCTTACAATGCTGGTAAAATATACAGTTGCCTCTTTATACCTATATAAACTCAAGGACTGAAGTCTGACTGATTTTAATTGCATTTAATTATGCATTGTGTGATGCCTAATTTCAGCCTACATTAACTGAGCAAAGAACAAGTCAATATTGGTTTCTTGATGGTATGTATTGCCTCTCTCTCTCTTTCTCTCTCTCTCTCTTCCTTTCTCTCATGATATGCTTCATTTCACATTTTCTCTGTCATTTTTTCCCCAGCTAATGTCTGTTTCAAACTACATTTGTTTATTTTCTACCCCCTCCCTTTTCTCTTTTTGGTCAAAGCAGCTCCTTAGAGGACTAAAAATTAATAACTAAAGTTTGAGTTGACATTTCACATAAAAGATGTTCAACTAAATTCAGAATTAAGTTATTGCTGCCCAATAGCAATAATTTTCAATATTCCATAAGCCATTTCTCTTAATCCCACCGGAAATACACCATGCTCTTTCAGTTTAATATCAGGTACAAGGCAGTCCTTTAAGATTCAAAAAGTCCACCTGATACTTTTACTTGCAGATTAATATCTTATGCTTTTGTGCTTTGTATTGTATTTCTCTAATCTCCTTTTTTATATTGAAATGTTATTTAATTTTTTTAATTCATGTGCATTTATTCAGATGTTAGTAAAATGTAAACAACACATATGGAAAGCAAATTAGTAGTAGCAGCACTTTTAGGGAAAAGAAACTCAATTCAATTATTACATTTAGTACTGTCCTACTTAGGCATTTGCTCAAACATTAGATGTTAGGGTTAGGATTCCTTGAATTCAGAGAAGGAAAAAAATCAAAGAAAAATTCAGAAAGACTCCTTATGCATAGGAGATCTCTTAGATTTTCAATCTCCTTTATTTTCATTTCCTGGTAAAATATATGGGAAAATCATATTGGGATGGAAATCCACTTAAGGTAAGGAATAGGCCTTCCTTTATATCCTTTCTTTTTTTCTGGGTACTCAAACTGATATACAGTACTTTGAGTGTCCTTTGGTTTTGTACTGCAACAACACTGTGAGGTATGTTGACATGGGGAACAATTATTAGAGTAAAGCCATTCTGCTGGTCAATTGGGTACTTGAATCTGAGTCTCCTTTGTTCAGATCCAATACTTGAAACTACCAAATTTTTAAAATAATATCAGGAAGTGGGTGTTTACTAGTCAACTTCATTTGATCATAGCTGTAACCTGCATATTTATATTTTCTTAATAGTCATGTAATTTTTATGTCTGTCTTTCTTTCTTTCTCTCCATGACCCACAAACACAGGACCAAATCATAGAGGTATGTTGTCTTCATGTCATGTTTAGGGGCTGCCTGGAATGAACTGGTTGCAATGAAGATTCTGGATTCAGTACAACTCCTCATTTGAGAACTATTATTAGGCTATTCCTTTCCACATTTCTCCGTGAATTAATTAATGCTGTGTGACATTTCTAAAATCCTACTTCTTGACAGTAGCGATTAGTCATTTTGACTCATTGGTTATATGTGCTTGGAATTGTAAGCTTGTTTTTTTCCCCCCCACAAAGATCAGTGCATTGATCCATGGCTTTTTTTATTGCTTCATTATCCAATACCACTATGTTGGCCATATAAATCCATAAATTGAAATTTAAAAAAGCTTTCAAATACATGGAAGATGGAATAACTGGGCAAAAGAGAATTAGCAAACACTTAAGATATAGTCTATCAACTATGTTATTGAACATCTGAAACAAATGAAGCTTAAAAGTGCAGATATGGCTGAAACAAAAACAGGCAATAATACGCACAAAATGAGCTGATGGTTCATTCATTGCAGAAATGCTTCTAAACCTGAAGCTTCTAGAGGTAATATAGCACTGGAGACAACAGTTTTGATTTCTTACAGCTGTTAACTAGTGTGATTGATCAAATAAAGTGACCAGTAGTTTTTTTCTCCCAAAGTACAACAGCTTTTAAAGCAGAATGATTGCAGAAGATGCAGACAAGATATAAACTTTTACAGACAGTGGCAAGAGGATTTTTTCTATAAAGATATGAATGTTCTGTATAGTTTCATTCTTCTATCTAGTTCATTTTCTGTTTCCAATGTCATTACTATTCAAGTAGGAAACCATGAAACTTTGCAGAAACATTTCTTCTAATTGGCCAGTTTCCTTTCCATTGTGGCAATATTGAATAGAATAGTTATCTGTTTTTTCATTCATTAAATACTTGGCTTGGCAATGGTAATATAAAGGTTCAGTATATATATTGCAGCAATTAACATGTGCCAAATTGCATTTATTCCTGCCAAGAATGCTTTTGGAGTCCAAATGGAGTCTGAACATTATATAAATATATTAAAAAGTATGTTATATAATACTAAACCTGCAGATAAATCTTGATGCATGATCTCCCTACCAATACTCAAACCATATTTGCATCAACTATTTTGGGGTTCCTCCAGAAAAAGTTTTTTTTAAAAAGTAGTTTAAATTGGCCTATAATATTAGAATTTGCATGTAGTTTTTGGACAAGGTAGAACAAAACTGAGGAGAAACTAATAGTATTTTTAAAATTATTGACCAACAAGGCTATACTATTTATTTTCACCTTTCCTTCATGCTCTCCATTGTCTTTCTAAAGATGGAGGGAGAAGTGACTTTTTCAGATATGTTTCAATTATGGAATGTCAGCTTCAAGAAGGCCTGATAATGTTGAAATAGATAGATAGATAGATAG
>NW_015390433.1:11529-30191 GCF_001527695.2 Protobothrops mucrosquamatus | reverse complement strand
AAGATATTAATGTTCAGACAGGAGCTAGTAGAGTTTTTCATTTTAAAGAGTAGGACACAAACATTCAAATAAAGGCTGTTGCAAAAGCAATGGTCAAAAGAAGTTAAGTGGCTTGCAAAAGCAACATAAACATTACTACAAAAATCAAATAGAATCCAACAAATATAAATATAACAGTAATGATGCCTATATTGCTGGTGCATTCTCCTGAGTTAGAGGTAAAAAAAATAATTTTCCTTTTCTGAATACAGTATCTGGTATCTTCTGAAACTATATATGCTATTCTGTTAGGAATGATCATTTGGAAAAATCTGTGAAATTTACATCAAATTTAATTTGCTTTGTTATTCCATTTCTTTTTTTCCCCTTTATGTATATATTTTAATGTTTGACTCTGAAAGTTAATATATTTTTTTAAAGAAAATAAAAATTTGTGAAAATTATCAATACATTTATGTTCCAAATGTTGGTGAATATTAACATTCAAATGTCTAAGAAATCAAAAATACATGAATGCATTTTGCTATATATCTAAATGCAGTTTCTAGCAGTCACCATTTTAGACACTGTATGTTTGAAAAAATGTAAAAAAATTAATTTTTAAATAACCACATGTTTATTTGGGATTCTTAGCAATCATAGGTGACTGTCAACTTCAACAAATAGGGACTTTTACAGTATAATATACCACTTTCATTATGATGGGTTTTTTTCATTTGCAACTCAGATCAAATCAAAGTTAAATTCCTGTCTTCAGCAGAAGCTAGATTACTTCATTAGGGAACTAATCTATTTTTTAAAAAAATAAAATTATATTTCTTATCTAAATAGTATCATGAATATGAAGTTTGTTAGGATGCAACCTACTTAATATCAAATTTAATCCAGTTAAACTAAGGAGAAAGAAACATGTTCACCAGATGTACTCATGCAATCCCAAGTCAACTTGAACAACTTAATCTTTGTTTTCTCTGCCAATTTGTTTAGTACCACAGTAAGCTTGACCAGCATTCTATTTAATACTAAATCACTTTTGTTTCAAGAACCATTGAAGCATAAAATGTTTCCTGACAATAATTAAGTAGAGGAAGTGTAAAAGGTGTCAGCTAATGAGCAGAGCCATTTATTCCCTCTCACACATATACATATAAGGAGTTCTGCTTTATAATGATAACCAATGATACTGTTATTGTTTGATTGAAAAATTAAGATTTTTGTTCACAGAACAAAGAGCATAACCAGAAAGGAAAGCAAGGAGGAAAGGTTGTGTTGATGTTTAACATAGATGGCTTAGTTTAACTCTGTATTTTGATATGGCCTACGGGCTAACCAATAAACTAAAGTAAAGTAAACTAAACATAGATGGCAATAACTTAGAGCTTTTATTGATGTTGCCACATATATCCATATTACTATCCTTCATTTTCTGTTTTTTTTTAAATATCACATTTTCATTCTTCCCTTTCCTTAAATGCCCTAGGGAGAAAAGGACAGCCTACTTAGAGTTATACCAATATATATACTATATAGATGGTAGCAAAGGAGATTACTGACCACAATGTAATCATTACTGGGAATCAAAGACACCTGAACTTATATAATTAAAAAGTTCACATGGATAATTTTTCTATTCTTTAATTGAATCCAATTTTATTTGTTTTAAATTCTTTTAATATCATTTTGTATTATTTGTATTAGTACAACATTCTCCCAAAGCTACTTACTAGGTAAATTATTAAGTTTCTCAGGAGTTTAGTTCTTTCTTCTCTATGTACACAAGATTATGTATAACATTATGAACATGTTTGATCAGCGGACAGAAAAATCATTAGTTAAAATTTCAGTTCCAAACTGCACCCAAAGCATGCCTGAAATAATTTCCATTGTATTCACTAACATGATATTACTTAGCAGACTTCAATCTTTTCTCAGCTGGAATACTCTTCTCTCAAATCATAGCTTCCTAATGCCTGTTTGGATCACCCATCTCTCTGTACCATATTTATGTCATGTTTCCCTCATATTTATTTAGCAATATTTTTTAGATTAACAGTGATCCCATAAGTATTTTGGATGAATTATTTTACATTCTGATGAATGTATATTTTGTTACTGGTCCTTCTGTTATTATTGCTGTGTTTTTAACATTTTTAATATTCCAGATATGTTGTCATCGCACCACCCAGAGTTACCCTGTCTTAAGAGGGCAGCCAAAAAATTTAACAAATAAATCTCAGAAAGGTCTTCATTCATCTGTCCTTAGCATGTTCCAGTTTATCTCATTCTTTATCCTTTTGCCATTAAAGTGATACATACATAGATTTTTCTGGACCCCTTTCAGTCAGGATTCAGATCAGACTATGGGACAGAGACAGCCTTGGTTGCACTTAAGGATGATCTCCAGTGAGAGCAGGATAGAGATAGCGTAACCATGCTTGCTCTCCTTGATCTCTTAACAGTCTTCCATACTATTGACCATGATATCCTTTTGGGCCACCTGTGGGAACTGGGGCTGGGCGGTGCAGTGTTATGCTGGTTCAGCTTCTTTCTCCAAGACCAGTCCCAATTGATGTGAGAGCCACCCTCTGGCCACTCAGTTGCAGCATTCCAGAGGGCTCAGTACTTTCTCCATTCCTATTTAACATCACACCACCACACACACATCTACATGAAGCCATTGGGTGAGATTATCTGTCACTATGGGTTGAGGTAACATCAGTTCCATGCCTGGTGACTGGAATAATGCTGTCACTATCCTCTTACAGTGCTTGGAAGCTCTAGGGACCTGGATGAGGCCTGAACCTGGCAAGACTGAGTGGCTTTGAGTGCATAGAACCTCAATATCCAGGGTTTTGTCATTCTTAGTTCTAGACAGGGTTTGTAACTTAGATGTTCTTCTGTACTCACAATTCCTGCTCAAAAAGTAGGTGTGACTAGGAGAGCCTTTGCACAGCTTTGCTTTGTGCACCAGCCGTGACCTTTCCTGAATCTGGACTCCCTGCACTTAGTCACTCAAGTCCTAATAATGTCTTGCATGGACTACTGGAATGTGCTGTACATGGGATCACTCCTGAAATCCATTCAGAAACTTCAGCTAATACAAAATGTGACAGTTTTAGTTATTGGACAGCAATGTAAGAGCCTGGAAATCATTGCAAGAAAACTTGTTTGATTTATATAGAGACAATTATTTACAATACCTGTATACTATACATCTTTTCTCTTTGTTTTTCTACTTTGTAGTAATTTGCTTTTCACTATTTTTACAAGGCCAAAATACATCCGAGTTTGCTTTATAGTGAATAGAAAGAATAGAACAGAACAGAATAGAATTTTAGTTATGGCTGCAGACCAAAGTTACAAAAGAAACACATTAAAATAAAAATAAAAACAAAACAGGATAAAAATATAGTACAATTGATGGTAGGTTCATCAATGGGCAAGCAAAATCTTACAAAATTTGCCTATTTCAAGATTGAATTGGACCAATCTGATAACAACTGTACATTATCAGAATTTCCCAGGTGTCTTAACAGTTAAAGTTATCGGGCAGGGGCAAGCATCCTTATAGAGAGTACAATATGAGCTATAGACTAAATAGACCCCTGTCTGCTGGTGCACAGTCTTAGCTAATATGGGACTTTTTTGTATCGGCCATCCATGTGGGGAGAGCATTGAAGCAGTCTAAAGTTAGTTTTCTTCAGAATTTGGCAACGGTTATATGATATAAATATCTCACTGGTAGTGTAAAAGGAGCTTGACTGCTTAGAAAAAAATGTTCTTGAGTAAAGCAGACTGGTCCTGTTGGACTTTCAGGTCTTTGATATGTAGTTTGAATGCATTGAATGGCCACTCATAGGTCATCATTAAGAAAGCCTCTTTGATATGTTGAACAGTTGGAGTTTTGTGAAATTGTCCTGGCCAATACTGGTTTGTAACTGTCCTCAGTAAGAATGAACTCAAATCATTGGGGAAAAACAGTAACTTCAACTAGTATGCTATGATATAGTTCCATACGCCCATTTCATCTTTAGTCTGGAAAATAATCCTTAGGAATTTTGATTGGACCCCTTCAAGAGGAATAGAGGAAGTGTAAGGTCTTAGTTGGGAACATACTTCATAGTGAATCTGCAAGATGCAAATCCTCATCTCAAATTCATTGACAGTCAGCCACTGCAGTGGCGTAGCGTGGGTTGTCAGCACCCGGGGCAAGGCAAGTAATTTGCGCCCCCCCTCCACAGTGGGCGGCGACCCGGCGGCTCGGATCGGATTCGCACAGGCAGGGGCAGAGAGCTGCGAGTGCGAGCGCGCCCCCCCCAGATGTTGCGCCCGGTGCGGCCGGGCCCCCCTGCACCCCCCACGCTACGCCTCTGAGCCACTGTCTGAGTTTTAATAAATATCCTTTAGCTCAGAAACATTCCAACCTGCACACCATGTTTAATCAAAAGGGGAGGGGAAACTTCTTTTAAAAAACTAGTACAAAAACTTCAAGGAAACAGAACAAGAAGCAATGTACCATTATTCTCTCTCAGCCTTTGACTAAAATAGAATTTCCTGAAAAATAAATGTCTAGGTAGCAGTTGAATCACAGGGAACATCTGTTTTCATGGACAATTATTCTCTATAGGAATAGCAAAACATGTCTATAGCCTTAGAGCAGTATGTCTAATAGTCTTTATTTCACTGGACAAATTAGTGAAGCAGAGACCTTTGAAAAAAAAGTGGTGAGGGAAAAAAAGTGTGTAAATAAAGCATCCTAGCTCTGAGATGTATGGACAGTCTGCAACTGTGGTTCAGCTTATTAATCTTCATAAACAAACCCAAAGACCAAGTTAAAGGTGTAATCATTATTCATCAGTTAAATCACTGTGTTCTATCTGAGAATAACCTTCCAGTTTTATCACAGTCATCCTTAGTCCTTATTCCACCCACACAAAAAATAATAATATATGATGAACACATGATGAATTGTAACTACCAGCTCACTGGTATACAGTTATTTCTTTACTAGAGATCATTCCAAATGGTTATACAGCATCATGCTGTGTCTCAGGTATTCCTCTCCTCTCCCCTCCCCTCTCTTCCTCTCCTCTCCTCCTGGAACAGTTTTCAATTGATGTAATAAACAACTTGGAAAAAATGTCTTGTTTTGAAGCATGAATTAATTTAACAAGTATTATTAATTTTTCCAAAGAATTAAGAGATTTCAAAACTATACGGTTATGCAAAGAAGCTTTCTACATGAGAACAGACCAGTAGACTTTACATTGGCTTGAACTGAAGAATTTTATAAACCTTACCTCTTCACTAGTCTGGTTTAATTCATACTTAAAACTCTACAAATAATTACTATAGTAGTTTCCCTACCAGAGTTAACCAAACATTGTTGAAGTAATATAAAGCCTGTCCTCATTAATATTATGAGTTCTTTTCTGTGAGATAGGTAGCAAATAAAAATAACAATCAATCAATCAATAAATAAATAAATAAATAAGTCACTACAGTCATTGTTAGAGAGATGATGGAATGGGGCTTTTCAAACAGTATTCCACAGATCTGAATGAGTTATGCAGGAGTAGGAATAATGATATGTATATAAAAGCCTTCTCTGCAGTGGACTACTAAGGAGTTGGGGGGCAATCTCGCAAGGACTAAGGAGTAAGGTACATACTATAAGAGACAGAAAGGGATTTCTTTTCCTGTATTCCTTTGCAGAGAAGCTTTTCCCACTTAGTTACTGTGTGTCCTACAAAACATCCTTTTCTTCAAAGCTTTTCCACCCTTCTCCAAAGCATGCTCAACAACTCTCTTCAATAATCTCCTGATCTAGCAATCAACTAACAAGTCTTAAGTAGTGTAAAGCAGCCCACATTATTAAAACCATATGTTTTTAACCACCACAGCTTGTTAAGTCCATTTTTGTTGTTAGCCGTATCATCACACTTTAGTTCTCTTTTTAGTCCTCCTTCCCAGAGTTTCCATGGTAATCTGAGACTCTCCCTCCAATTCTAGCATCTGTAGCCCAGCACATTTTTCTCTTCTTTTGAAAACTTCCTATAAGAAATTAAATTATGTTCTTCTCAGCAAACTTGCAGAAAGTATGTATTTGTATTATTGTCTGGATACATAAGAAGCCAGCAGAAAAACATGACTGAATGTCACCAGTTGTGTTTGTGTGGCTGTCACCAGCAATAATGAAGGAGCTAAAGTTTAAATATTTACAAAACAAAATTTGCAGGCAAGAATCATTGACTTGAAAAATCAAAGGCAGCAGAAGAAAAGTCTAATGGAAGGCAAGATGGCTACATATTATCTTACAAAAACTCAAATAAGAAGTTATTTATAAACAATCCCAGCAAAATCATGTCCATTGAGTCAGGAAAAATCAGAAGTGACTGAACAGCTGCACAAATCTAATAATTTTCCATTTTTCTCCCTGAATAGCTTGCACAGACAAAGTTGTACAAAGCATCCATGGCATGTAATCTTCCATTTACAAATCTTCCTTTCATCTATCATATCTCATTCATCTTTCACACAGGCAAGCAGAGAAACATATTTTTAACACTTGTGGCCATAAAAACATATAATACACTTATATTTAAAAGTATAATAACACTTTTTTGAAATTTATAAATAAAAGACAAACTAAAAGTGAACAAAGTCTAATTTAATATGCACTGATATGAGAGTGTCAATATCAATGATATACTTAAAAGAAATTTTTCTCAATGGATACAAATTATTTAGCTCATAGACTGTCTAATTTTTCATGAGCCATAAGTATTTTATAATTTAATTTGCAAAAGCAGAGAAAAATAGGTAACAGATGGACCTTGGTAGCCCAGTCTATTTCCCTTGATTGATATATTATTGCCTATAAAGAAGATATTTTAAAAACTCAAGAAAAAAGTTATATTTAACTCATAGTTCTTTCATTTCTCATTCCAATAAACAGTCCTACAGTTGAGTTGAATCAACAGAAAGATACAAGTACAACACAAGAACAAATTATGTTTTAATTTAATTAAATAGTGAAATACAATAACAAAAATATACCAAGAAAAAAAATAGTGAATAAGTAAAAAATGAATGTCTCAAATTAAAACATATTAACAGAAAGGATCCATTCAGTAATAATCATAGATATAATTTCATCTAGAACATATATTATCATATTTCATCATCTTCTCATTTTTAGAATATAGAAACTTATTAAAAAAATAAAAAGATATCAGACTTATAACTTAGATCTATTCCTTAAAATCAGGCAAGCAGGTTTATTTGAAGCTATGTAAGTTATTCTCTTTGTCATGACCCAACTAATCTGAAATCAAAACAAGATGAATTAGTATGAGTTAAAGAGTTGCAATATCCATCCTTTTTTAAACATTAGTTGAAGGTTCCAGTGAACAAAAATAATATTTTCTCAAGAATTAGTTTCATTTTTTAAAATGAAGTTCACATTTTTTAAATAGCTGGACCCACTGGATCTCCAAATGAATTGATATTCTAATGTTAATTTCATACTTCATTTATGTAGCATAACTAATACAATCTTTAATTTTGATTTTTAATTTCCCATAAAATTGAATTGCTGATTTTTGTTCAAGCACTGTGACTCTTAAGAAGCCTAAAACTGCAGGTACTACAAAGGCTACTAGAACATACAGGCCATACTTTTGAATTAACATATATTGCTGAGCAAATCATACTCAGGTAGGTCATATTCAACCTATTAAAAACAAGTTGATCCCTTGTTTAGCCCAAGAATTCCAATAAAATTTCTTGTTCCAATTGTATTTGGGTCATTTTACCACATCAATTTTTCATGTGTTTCATAAATACTATACAGTCATTTGTCTATTAATACCCAATGCTCTGGCAATTTTTCAAGGAAGGAATTGAAGGTCTTGGGTTAATATACCTGGACTTTAAAGATTAATAATATTAAAATAAACATTACAGAATATTATTTTAGAAGGATTTCAGTGTTAATTCCTACTGATATTTTTACACAGATAAATCAGTGAGAATGTTTTGTAGCTGGCTAAAGCTCTTATGACATCTTTGGCAAAAGTAAGGCTCCACCAGATTTTCAACTATATTTCTGGATTTTATTTTAATAAGAATCACTTTGCAGAGTGAGATGGGAAATATATAAATTTCATAGAATCATAGGGGTGGAAGGGACATTGGAGATATCCAACCCCCTGTCCAAGGCAGGAGACCTTATACAATGAGGGAGGGCAGAGAATAAGACATTCCACGATTATTCTTCTCCTTTTGCTCATCTGAAGATCAAGTATGCAATACCTCTGAAATCTGGGCAATGTCTTAGAGCAATGTAACAACAAACTAGTCCATGTCAAGATTTTTTTAAAAAAACAACAACCAAAAACCTTTGTTATATTCTATTCTTTGTCCTTGCTATTGCTTTTCATATTGATTAAAACTTAAAGCTTCAGAACCTTACATCATAAAAATCAGTCACTGTTTCTCCACTAGGGAAGTATTAACTTGTCAGATTCAAAAAGAAAGAGCTCCCTTATCTAATAGCCAATATAAATGTTAAAAATTGGACAAAACTAAATGGCTATATGCTGTCTTGTTAAAGATCCTTGCTGTTATGAGCTGCTAGTCACTCAAGAGAATCCACAGAGAGTTCCTTTTCAAGGTGATTGGATTTAATAAACTTTCATTTTTTGACAACAATTTTATTTAATTCAAAAGTTTAAAGTCCAAAATCCAAAAGAAAAAAATTAAACAGATACAAAACAAAACAAAAACATTGAAAAATGTGGATTTTAAAAAAAGGACAAAAACACATATTATTCCCCCTAGTTGAACACTGACAAATCTATTGCCGCAATAATAGCTTCCCCCCTTGCAAAGCAGGTTCAAAATTTATAAGCTTCTATATCTATTTGCAACCCAGATCTGTCATACCTTACATATATGAAAGAAACAATAGTTAACTGGGTTAAACAGCAAAGTTAAAGTTCACTCTGTTAACAGTCTGTTAGATAGATAGATAATCTTTATTGTCATGTTTTACTGTGGGCACAATGGCACATATTAAAAATGAAATTGCTCTTGTATTGTAATTGTATTGTAAAAAAACTTGCTGCTTGTTATTGTAATTTACTGATACAAAGTCTACATAGTTTCTTATTTAACAAAAATCACCCCAATCATTATTTCTGAATCCAGGGTCAGATATCCTCATTTGTTTCTTAATAATGAAACCTTTCATTAGGTTTTTAAATGGGAAGTTTCCCAACAATTGCATTTCATTTCCAAACTCTCTGATGTAAATATCTCTGCAACATCCATTGTAATTCTCCTTGACAACTCAACTTTCTTCTTGCCAAGGAAGTCCAGTCCATCCTTCATCGTATCCATTATCACAAAATTTCTTACATTCATACACTTTTCAATCTTTTCTAGAAGATTTATATTTTTCAAACCAAACACTTTCTTCTTCACATCTGACAGCAACAGATCAAATTCCAGTTCCTCAAATTGCACATTGGGTCCAACTGTTATTTCCTGCTTTTGGATATCATCTTGAGTTTGCAGAACGGTTATCGACTCATCAAATTTTTGTTTATATTTTCAAATATAATCTGTAAGTTGGAGAGTATTCTTTTTTCAGTTGCTTTCCAAAATAATTTATCTCCATTTAGAGGCTGAGAAACACTTTTATCCTGTCTTCAAGGACAAGAGAAGCAGATAAGTCATAATAGCTTCCACAGGGAAAGGTTTCCCACCCCCCAGGGTTAAAGAAAGGAGAATATTGTCACAAAAAAATTAAGAGATAAATATTAAGGTTCTTTTTAGAAAAAGAACAAAGCTAGAAAGACCAAATGTATAGTATAATCTTGTGTAAATATGTCAAACCACAACTTCCTTATAGCTAAAAACTAATTTTGAATTTAATAGTAAACAGTGAAAGAACAGGAAAAAAAGATTGTAAAAGTCAAGTAAGGTATTATAAAATAGGTCAGACATCAACAGTCATATATCAAGAAAATGTAAAACTTCAAAAAGTGCAATTAAAACCCAGGCATGCTTAAGAAAAATGATCAGCTGAAGGGGAAATCTGGCAAAAGACCAGACCTTCTGATTGCTCCTACTGAGAATTGCAGGCATCCAGACCCTCCTCTTCTCCATCACTGCGCAATCATCTGAAGGTCATCTTGAGTCCTTCCTCATCTCCCCTTCAAAAAATGGGGAGCAAAGCCACCAAATAAACAACTTTGGTGGCAAAATCATCTGTTCATCAGTGGAAGAAAAAGAATCCCTGTCTGTTCAACATGCCATCATGTGGGAGGAGAAAACCTAATATTAACAAGTTTATCAAATTCTAATAAAAAGCTTCAGCTTTTATTGATAGAAACTATAAAGTATAAAAACTCACAAGTTTCTAATTCAGTTAATTAATAATTAACTTAAAACTGGTTGAGAATATATATTTAATATAGAATCTATACTTTCACAATTTAAAGGGTCAGATTTTAATCTCAAATAGCCCTGCATTTTGCCAATAAAAATAAAAAATATTTTGCACTAATGCTGCTTTCAGTGCTGCTAGTAGAAAATTTTATGCTAAACAATGTATTTATTATTTCTTTATGCATGAATAATAGTTAATAACCAACCAAAACCATTTAGAGTACAATATGAATGGTATCTCCAATATTAGTGCAATCCACTGTACCCAATACAGAAAATAAAAACTAATTTTGTATGATGGCTATTTTGATAATTACAAACTTCTGATTTTAGAAAGAAGATAAGTTATAGAACATCATGTTTTCACACTTAGATCTTCAAAGTCATCTTTTGTATGATTATTTGTTTTTAGAAACAAAGTCAGACAGATCACTCATATAATGGACCAATAAATGTTTACTTGTCAAAACTGGGCATTTGAATTATATTCTACTTCCCCAAATTATTTTTTTAAAATAACATCAAGCTTAGTTTATATAAGTAAAAGTTAGTTATAGGAAGAACAACATTGTACCTGTCTGCATATTGCCATTAAATATAAAGAGCCAATGACAGAATGGTTAAAGTGATTTATTTAGTACTGAAAACACAATTTAATAAAGAGAGCACTCAACACTGTTTGGATGGTTGAAACATTCACATTCACTTAAATTCTTTTCATCCCATTTATGAAGAAATGTACAGTTTGGTAAGTTTTTATTTTAAAAGAACTAGATAAAATTTGATTTCAGACTTAATTATATATTTTTAAATATTTTAATCATATTGCTAAACCACATTAGTATAGAGAAGTGCAGGACATTGACTTATGCCATTCATTCAACACTAGTAGTTGAATTATAGAGTCCATAATTTATAGTCATTATCCTTACATAAACTCACAATTTAAATGACACATTTATTTATAACATAATAACCAGTGTCATGTGTACAATAAGGTCATCCAGTTTTCCATTCTTTCTTCACCCTGTTGACCTTCACTTGAGTTTGTTTTTATAACACAAAACACTTAATTAGATTGCTTGAATTTGCTGTTAAATCTGTAGACTCCCAATTATGACAAAATGAAGGAAAAAGGGAGGATAGTATCCCCACTTTTCTACATGGCCCCAAAATATAAACTGGCTTTTACTCATCTGTTTCTTAATTTATATTCAGAAATTTTATCCAAATATTTAAATGCTTTTACAGTAATAACATTAAAATTAATTATATACCATTTGTCCTCTTAATAAAAGAGATTTGTTTTTGTTCCACATTTTCAAGATATTTTGCAATTAAAAAAATATATTGTGAGTTTTTGTTTGCTTGTTTAACTCATTGCTGCATACCAGCAGAATTGCAGCTTATTCCATTACTTATTCCATTACTACATTCTGCTACATCCCTGGTTGCCCACACTTCCAGATTAAAAGAAAAGTTCCACAAGAGAGGTTTTCTCATAAATCCCTTGGTATTTTCATTGTAGAAAGTTTGGGATTATACATAAAAGAGAGGTAGTTCACACACATAATCCAAACTCTTCATAACTAAATTAACTTTGAGAACATCAAACTCTTCCCATGAGAATTAAACCAAAACATTCTTCTCCTCCAGGAAAGAAATGAAAGGAATTTATTTTCTATGAATGATATATATATACTCCCAGTGCAGCACTGGTTATACACCACAGCATAAAAGAGAATATTAAAGCCATGTCTATCCTTTAGTTCATTTTACTTTGTTTATAATCAATTCCAGAGTACAGCTGAGTCTTGGCTGGTGAATACTGAGTGTGTTGTTTCTCTGGCTTTCTAGCCTCCATTCTCAATCTGTTGGCTGCTTTCTTGTCAGTCCCCTGTTTTGCCCTTTTTTTTGCCTATCATTCAGCTAAACCTTTTCATGATTGCCCACATTTGAATCAATCTCCAATCTTATCTCCTCTATCAAATAAACTCAGCACATGATTCAGTTGATACTACTTGCATTTCATCTACTTGACCACACATAACCCAGGACTGACAGGGTAGCACAGAAAATGTATAACAGTTTGAAAAGATTGACACTAGTTGGTTTAACAAATTGCCTACCACTGGATTATGTATAAAAATGGGAAATAAAATAGGGAAAGATCCATAACTCTCCGATACTTCAAACAACTTCAGCTAAAATCAGGATGGGCATTTATAAAGAATGGCAATTAGTAATGGACTTCCCTATTATATATTATATTATGTAATATATTATATAATATATTATATTATATATTATATATTTAGTTCTGTTCAATGGTTCTACCTTATCAAACCTAAATGATTATATAGATCTTTATAAATTTTGATGTTCTTCAGATATTGTCTGTTAATTGAAAATGAAAACTTTACCCTAAAATCAACTACAGGGTCATTTCATTCTTCTGTCAGCCCCAGTGGGAACTAAAATTCCTAAAAAGTGTAATAAAGCAATCAATAATTTAATAAGTGGATGATGCTCTGGAAGCATTTATTGTTCTGAAAGTGTCTAGAAATAAAAGGGCAACTTCAGAAACATCCTGCTTTCAAATAGTATATTTTTCTAACATTACTATACTGAGTAAGCCTAGATTTTATTAAGCTAAACGTAAGATTTTATTTAACTCAATGTTTTAATTTCATAAGATGGTTTCTTTTTTAAAAAGTTCAAATGTACAGTGGCATTCTTGATATCAAAATGCTGTCATTGTATGATATATGGCTACAATTAAACATTAGTACTGAGAAAAATCAACCATGACTGCATTTGTTATGTGTGCAAAGGGATATTTGTACTATACCAAGATTAAAATGACAAGCAATTTTTTTATGCCAGAAATGACTGAAGTGAGAAATAGCATAGAATGAAGTGGTTCCAAACAATGCTGAGGCTTAATGATGCTTTAACCTTTGATTCCAAACATCTTGGGAGTTACTACACAATCAATTCAACATCTTACATATGAGTAGTTAGTTTACTTCTTACTGTCATATCTGCTACCACTCTCCAGGAATTCATTTTGACGCCTTCTGGTAAATTAATTGTGAAGTTTTGGGATTTTCCATCTTTACTGTTTACTCCAAATAGGAGTAGTGCACAATATGTTCTCTTGGGCTCAGAGCTCCTACTTGAGGGAATTCTAATCAAGAAGGTTTTTGCATAGCTTTATTTGTGTCCTTCCTTGGATTGGTCAGCCCTTTTTGTCACCTTATGGTTTAATTATTGCAACACATTCTACATGGAACAGAACTTTAACATCACTCAGAGATTTTGATTGGTCCACAGTGCAGCTGAATGAACAGTGGTGAACTTACATTATCATGCCCATGTGTTGCCAGTTTCCTTCTGGATGCAATTAAAAGTTTTAATTATTACTTTTAGAGGCCCACAAGGCATAGGATCTGTTTGTTTGATGGACTGCCTATCTCCCATCTGTACAATCTGGGAGAGATTAGGTCTAGTCCAAGTTCCTTCATCTTTTGGGATTCAGGAAGCATTTGTTTTCTTGGTACTATCCTCTGCCCTCTGAATAAATTCCACCTTGAGATCCTTAGGACTTCTACCCAGATAGTAGTCATGTCTCGAAATCCTGCCTATTTTCCCAGGCCTCAGGGTTGGGTGGATGGGACCCTTCTGATTGCTTTTTAATATGTTGTCTGGAACATAATCTTGTGATTATTTTGTAGTTACTGTATATTTGTAATTTGTTCTGGTGTGCTATCTTTTGCTAAGTTTATATTATTTAATTTTTATGAATTCCCTGTTGTCAGTTGGATTTGAGCAGCATCAAAATTGAATGAATAAATAAACACTCCCCTTTTACTAGTGGCAATCAGATTGTTTCATTTTGCTTTTTCTCCCTTAACATTTCAATAGCTAAAAGAGAGATTATGAGCATGCATTTCACATGTGAAGAAGTTTCTTCTGATGTTTTCAGTCACCTGTGAAAGTTTCAGTATGGACAGAACCCTCAATAAAAATCAAGTAAAATTCATTTCAAGGTAATATACATCACTTCTATGACTCAATGAGATATATCATGCTGTGTTTGTACCATGAAGCACTTCACTGAGGTAAAACACATTGTTTTCTGTTCTTAATTTACTTTATTTACAAATATACTGGTATAAAGCATGCAGGATCAAATAGTTCAATAGGCAGAGCCTATTTTAACAATAGAAAGGTAGAAAAGTTCTCCATTTTTCTACTATTCAGTTTGAATTTTTTTTCAGATTGAGAAGTGTAGGTGGACAAAAGCCTGTGAAGTAATGGATATTTCTTTAAGAGAAAGCAACATTATTGGAAGTAGCACACTCTGCAACTTCTCACCAAGGGGAAAAAAAGCTTCAAAATATCAAAATAACTTCAAAAGAATTTCCCAAGCACAATGAAGTTAAAGAAGAAACATAAAATCCAATTTCACTGGAATAAACCTGCTGAAAAATGATGATACACATTTAAACTCAGCATTAATTTCAATTCAGACAGTCAAGTCATTGTTTTACTTAATAAAGAATATGTCTGATATGAAAGGCCATATTTGATAACTCCATTATCCTAACTGAAATACATCCAATCTCCCCTACAAGTAAATAAAAATAATCCCTTTCTTCTTCTGTGGTTATATCCAAATTTTGCTTAAAGGAGAATTCCTTTTGAGGAAACACTCATGGGGGGGAAAAGACAGCAGCTTCAGATTGGACATAAAAAACTACTCTGCTGCACTTGCTTTTACCTCTTTTTCAATGGCATTGACAGAGTACTTCCAGCTGTCTGCCTCTTCTGCCTTTTATCTCTGGAAAGAGGAAGCTTTTGGGGAACCTGTTGCCTGATCAGAGCACATTTTCTCCTCTGGGTCATGTATAGAAATAGGTGTCATGCTGCTCTGGTAAACATTCTAGTAGAGTCATCAGGGAGGTTAGAAATTGAGGCTGCAGCTGCTTCTTTGACAATTGTTGTTTCTTTGGTATTTCAGCTCTAGTGCCTAGAGGTTTGTTTTGCACAGACCACTCTACTTTGTGCTTTGCTCTTGCTAGAAGTTGAAAGAAAACAGTCCTAGGGCATGGCTGTTATCAGTAAGAGTCACAACTTCCTCAAGTCCTCTTATAATTAGATTTTCTTCAGAACTTGCACTTTGAGCTTTTTCTTTTTTTTACTCTTTTGTTCCCTTGATCCTATTTTATTAGAAAAGTAATGCAGTATTCATGCAGCAAAACTATTGGCATTGCAGTATACTTTCTATGCTGTGATATAAATTCTTACCCCACTCAAATTTTAGTGAACACGATCTTAGGTCTTGAAAATAATCTTGGCCTAAAGTGATAAGGCAGAAATTTAACCAACGTGCATGCCAAGTAATGTATCACACAACAGTCGTCTATGTGGTTTCTTTTCTTTTTTTTTAATAGAAATTTTTATTAATTTTCAGTTAAAACAACAAATACAAATGATGCATCTATGTACACCAACAAACAGTAAAAATACTCAAAACATTTTTGGATATGCTCGGCAGTCCCCGCCTTGCCTCCACCCTCATCCACTTTATCTCTCCTTCCTCCCCCTAAACCCACAACCTCTCCTCCTTTTCTTACCACCTCTCTACATCCCCTCCGCCTTCTTAACCACCTCGTCGAGTGCAGCTTGGGGTACCAGCCGAGTATATCCTCTTATTAATACAATTCCATTATATACCTATAATAATTGAATACATCAATTTATAATCTCCCCCTAATCCCTTCCCCTCCCCGACTTCCCAGAACTAACTACAAGATTATACACACTCCTAAAACAATCAATTATAAAAAAAAACTTTAACTCGAATAATAAAAAAAACAAAAATTATACTATTTTAACATCAAAACTCATATATAATTATCCATCTTCCCCCAATCCAAATATCTAAGAATTAAACTTTACCATTTCTCATTATAATAATCATATCTTAATCCCATTAAATACAGAAATTAAATCCTTTAAAATAATATAATTATATATCATTAATCATCTACTTCAAAACATTCATATAAATTCATTCTTCTTATTTATAATACTAATCCAGAATTTTAAAAGTGTAAGCTTCAAAAACAATCCTTCTAACCCAGCTCTCCATTTTGCATCTCCCCCCCGGTTTCATTCATTTTCACATCACTGATACAAAATCAACCTTCATAATCAATACGTTTTCCACCTTTTACATTTTATAACGTGTCCGAAATTTTTGCAAGTAGTAAGCCTGTAAGCTTCTTCCAAAGGCACAAGCAGCAACATCTTCAGCTGGTTTTCTCTGATGCACGACCCATAAATGGATTCTATATAAACTTTTTTTCTCAAAATTTCACTAGGAAGGTACATCAGAACCATGACCAAATCTATTACCGCTTCTTTTCCCAGCTTTTCAAACTTCTCATTTTCCAAATCTCCATAATATGGCATATCATTTTGGGATATTTCCATGACATCTTCTTCAACCTCTTCACATACTTTATCCACCCGTTGCTCTATGCAATCTGGAACTATAAACTTCTGGAGAGCAGATGCCACAGTTTCATATGATTCTTCCAATCTCTTAAGACAAAGATCTTTAACTTCCACACTATATTGCTTGACTGCTTGCATCAGAACATTCTGTAAGTCACTCATAATTAAAGATAAAGGCATTTTCAGTAAATTCCACTCAGCAACCAGAAAAAAAAGAAATAAAAATTTCTTTCTCACTCTTTTTTTTCCTCAGATCCGCAACCATTTTAAAACCTCCAAATTTCTTTAGATATACTTCATTAATCCAAAAGGATAGCAGTATTAATATCACCAACCAATATGCGCCACAAATTCATTGCAGCTAAAACTTTCCAGAGCCGGAGAAGCAACAATGTATCTCTTTCCAGTCAATGAAAGTAAAAAAAAAACGAAAGTATTCCAGAGAAACGGCAAGTCCGCAGCCATTTTCTCTCACTTTAAATCACCATAAAATAAAGAAGATGCTAGTCAAAGTCACAAACAGTCCACTATAAATCCAAAACTCCTGTTTAGTTCCGTCTGCTTAAAGTTTAAGTCCAAATACCTTCCAACAGCAGAGGTGGGAGCTGCATCTGGCTTCGCTCCAAATGGATAGGAGCGAAGGCGTCATGGGGCGCGGAGACCATCCAGACTCCGGGCGAAATAACATCTCTCACCCCCGATTATAGCAAAACCGGGGTGAGAGGAAGCTTGAGCCCTATCCGGATTTACTCACCCCCCCTCTAAGCCCGAGGGACGAGGTTCCGAGCCGAGAGACAGCTGACGAACGCTGTCTCTTCAGGCTTTGACGCGCTCCCAGATGGGCGGCTAACAAAAGCCACCATGCGATGCAGCCTGTCACCACCGGAAGTCTATGTGGTTTCTTAAGGTTATTGAAGAGAGCAGTTTATAATCTTTGGGATTAACTTGGCTTTATTTGCTCTTTGTAGTTGTGGAGATCTTCTGGCAAGGTATAGGGCTGTAAAGCCTTATTGTAAAGTAAGGCTGTCTATAGAAAATATTTTATCCCAGGGGCCACTGCTGAAGGACCCTCTCTCCATCAAATCTCACCCTGCAGAGCTTTTAAAGAAAAACTCTTAAGAAAATGTCAGTAGATGTTTGAGCAGACATGGTATTTAGCAGCAATACATGCAACAAAAAATTAACCACATTAAAATCAAGCCAGTGTTTGGCATCTCTATTTATTTAAAACATGAATTGCATTTTCTGCATAGGAACTTTCTTGGAGGATGTATTATAATCACATCATGAAACACACATATACACACACCATAAAACAATAAACTTTCTGAATAAATGTTATAGTTAAAACAAATGAAAGAACAATGTCCAGACTTGCCACCCAGTCTTATGGAGTTGGGTGGCCTTCTAAAGCTAATCAATAATGTAAGTTAATAGATTGCAGAGCTAGGTAAAACAACATGCAGCAGCATTAAAATCTTGAATGATTCAAACAATTGTTACATCCAATCGAAAACACTGTAATTAGGAAATTATTTAAAACTAGGGAGGACAACCATTCCAAATTTAGGGGCCTGCAGCTCCTAAAATTCCATTGGTTTGGCAATTGAGAAGAGCAAGGACAACACAGCAATGATTAAATGACATTTCCAGCATACTATGGATAGAATGTGTGG
>NW_015390433.1:6950-11036 GCF_001527695.2 Protobothrops mucrosquamatus | reverse complement strand
TCTGTTCTGGGCCCAGTGCTCTTCAACATCTTAATGAATGATTTGGATGAGGGGATAGATGGGGAACTCATCAAATTTGCAGATGACACCAAGCTGGCAGCAGTCGCCAACAAGATAGGCTTAAGATACATTGAACATTGGGCGCTATGTAACAAAATGAAATTCAGTGGTGAAAAAAGTAAGGTTCTACATTTAGGCAAGAAAAACCAAATGCACAGGTACAGTATAGGTGGTACCTTGCTCAATAGTAGTAACTGTGAGACGGATCTCGGAGTCCTAGTGGACAATCACTTAAATATGAGCCAGCAGTATGCCGCAGCTGCCAAAAAAGCCAACACAGTGCTAGGCTGCATTAACAGAGGGATAGAATCAAGATCACGTGAAGTATTAATACCAGTTTACAATGCCTTGGTAAGGCCACACTTGTAAAAAAGATGTTAAGACTCTAGAAAGTGTACAGAGAAGACCAACTAAGATGATTAGGGGATTCGAGGCTAAAACACATAAGGAACGGTTGCTGGAATTGGGTATGTCTAATTCAGGGGTAGGCAACCTTGGCTCTTTTATGACTTGTGGACTTCAATACCCAGAATTCCTGAACCAACCATGCTGACTCAGAAATTCTGGGAGTTGAAGTCCACAAGTTATAAAAGAGCCAAGGTTGCCTAGCCGTGGTCTAGTTTAATGAAGAGAAAGACGAGGAGGGACACGATAGCAGTGTTCCAATATCTCAGGGGTTGCCGCAAAGAAGAGGGAGTCAAGCTGTTTTCCAGAGCAACTGAGGGCAGGACAAGAAGCAATGGATGGAAACTAATCAAGGAGAGAAGCAACCTAGAACTAAGGAGAAATTTTCTGAGAATTAGAACAATTAATCAGTGGAACAATCTGCCTCCAGAAGCTGTGAATGCTCCAACACTCGAAGTTTTTAAGAGACCGGACAGTCATTTGGCTGCAATGGTATAGGGTTTCCTGCCTGAGTAGGGGGTTGGACTAGATGACCTCCAAAGTCCCTTCCAACTTTATTATTATTATTATTATTATTATTATTATTATTATTATTATTATTATTATTATTGTTGTTGTTGTTGTTGTTGTTGTTGTTGTTGTTGTTGTTGTTGTTGTTGTTGTTTTAATTTGAGTAGTTTTGCAGGATTCAGAAAGTCTTAAAGCACATGTGTCAATTGTCCATCTTTGTTTAGAACAATCTCACTCATTAACTTCATAAATTTATTAAACCCCATGAAAAATAGGAAAATTAAACTAAGCTGTTTTCAGGAACTGGAAATGATAATTCTTAATTTTTGAGTTAGTCTGAGCAGCACAACATGCCATATGCTAGACTAGGTCAAAATATGGGGAAAAACTTTGTGGCTCAATGTATTTTAGGTATTGCTTTAGCATACTATGAATCAGTCCTTCATATGAGGTTTAATATGTTCTCTTTAGAAATAAACAAAAGATGTACATAGCTTTTTTGTTTGATTATTTTGGATTTTGGGTTCCATAATTCGGGTTCAACATTTTAGTAATATCCAAAATCATTTTTCTGATCCCTTTCAGGAGATTATGGTGTCTACCCACATTTCTGTACTGAAAGGCAGTCTCTGAGCTCTGACTGAAATTCATAATCAGTTTCTTCCAAGAATGATTTGGCTTGTTCACACACAGTGGACATCCATCCAATAACAATCCCATTCCCTGATCTCTAGCTTTCAGCTTTGCTCTGCTGCATTTCAAACTGCTTCTCAAACAGCTCCCTAGCGTTTCAAAAGCAGCTTGTCATGCCATGGGTAGTGGTTGCCATCGACAGAGAGTGGAATGTAAATGGCCTGCTGTGCAGGCATTGGCCAAATTAATTATGAGATTGTATACGTGGGATTTCAGACATTTGGTTCAGCACCGACTAAATGTGTGTAAAAGACACGAGCCTGAAGATAATTGAAGCTTTAAACTCAGTGCATGTGTTTAAGAAAGACCTTGCAAATACAGATTGAAAATGAGATGGTGTTTTTTCTTTCTTTCTTCATATATCACTGCATTCATCGCCCCCTCAGTCTTTTGACTAGTGACTAGAATGGAAAATGAGATGCAAATGTTCTTTTAACAGCTTTATCATGCCTTCCATTTAAAACTATTCAACTGTAGCATTTATATAGGAGGTGGGGTGTCAAGGGGCAGAATTTTAAACATTATATATATAAGAAAGAAAGCCATAGATATAAATAATGTTTACTGTTGGTGTTTTATTAATATAATCTGTATATATATATATATATATATTAAAATGGAACCATACAGGGATTACTAGGGAGAGAATCAGCCAGCAATTGTGCAAATTCCAAAATATTCACTGCAAGGCCTAGAAACAAAACACATTCATTAACAGCATGGATAAAAAAATGTTTTCTTCTAAATACAGTTTAATTAAAACAAATACCAGATATTTATTTCCTCTTGCTTTTCAAGCAATTTGAGCAATCAACCTTTGTTCTGTGAAATTTGCATGAATCTGAATTAATTTTCTATCTGTACAGCAAATACATCTCAAATGTAATAGTAGCCTAATTGCAATACTGGTAGAAAAATAGAGGGAAAATGTATGTTATCAAATACAATTCTGTGCTGAGTTCATGTCTTGCTAAAAGTGATTGACTCCTTCAAGGTTTTTAATACCTTATCAAGGTATTATTTATGATTATCACTTCTGTTTCCATTCATTTAAATTGGTATTCAGCCAATTAATCCATTTTTATGTTGCTTCTTTGACAGTCTCTTGTTATTATGCAGAATTTTAATGCATTACTTTTTTCAGCATTTGGAGAATATGCAACTGCTATTGAATTTATCTGGAAATATGTAGCATATACTACATCAAGAATCGGTGAAAATCACCACATTTAAAGGTCAAAGCATTATCCCAAAGTAATTAACAACTGTGTTGCAAACTAAAAAAAAAGAATTAAGGGTACAATATATTTCTTGATCAAAATGTATGTATTTAAAATCTCCAGAGTTCTCCATTATGCAATCAAGTATGGAAGGAGAAGAGAGGGAAAAGATGCTTCGATGATGAAGTCAAAAAATCTCCACCTTCAAAGTCCTATAATGGAATATGGGAAGAATATCTAGAATTCATATGGTACTAAATATTCATGTGTGCAATTAGCAATCAGAAATACTCCCAGTATTGCAGAGATGAAGAAAAACCAAAGGAAGATTTTCCAATCTTGGAAAACAAAAAAAAAGTGAAAAGTTTTATGCACTAATAAAAACATAAAAACTCAGGATTCACGTGAATCACAGGTGTTCACTGAAAGATGAAAAACTAAAGTAAAATTATTTTATTTTTCTAAAAAATAAAGCAAAACATAAGTTATACTAATATATTAAATTAAAAAAGCAGCTGATAGGGTAAAGATTTATAAACAAGCCAAACATTAACATTCCAACAATAGTTAGATAACTCTGAACTGATTTCTGTAATTTTGAAGCTTTTGAGAGTTCCTAACCAATGAAACTTCTTGTTTTTAACCCTTAATACATTATATAAAAATAATAGAAAGCTATCTTAGTGTTGTATTCTAGCCACAGTTTAAACTTTAAAGCTCCTGTGCCATTAATGATTGCACAGTGATAGAATGAAAAAGTTATTTTTGTTCAAATTCTTTATTTTATAGAAATTAATGTACCTCAAGAATTCTACCACTGACAAATGGTTATGGGAATTGATACATAAACTGCATGACAATACAGACTCAGAGTAAGATATAGTCCTGTTGTGTAGTTTTCTGATTTTAAGTAGCCTCTAAATTGAGCAAAGCTGTTGGTCCCTTTTAAAAAGTAATACCAATATAACAAAACACTTGCAGGAGATAGGTTTATATGCTCCAAAGTTGGTGAATAAATGTCTTCATCTCCTGCTTTATGCCAATGACACTATAATTTTGTCATTACACCAGCTCAGCCTCAAGAGGGCCCTTAAGACTGTCATTCAGGACTGCCAAGAAGAGCAGTTAACTATTAATCAGCACAATTATTATTTTTGTTCCCAACAACACTAAGACTAGGTGCACAGATAATCAGGAC
>NW_015390433.1:4061-6623 GCF_001527695.2 Protobothrops mucrosquamatus | reverse complement strand
CCAAAGTTGGTGAATAAATGTCTTCATCTCCTGCTTTATGCCAATGACACTATAATTTTGTCATTACACCAGCTCAGCCTCAAGAGGGCCCTTAAGACTGTCATTCAGGACTGCCAAGAAGAGCAGTTAACTATTAATCAGCACAATTATTATTTTTGTTCCCAACAACACTAAGACTAGGTGCACAGATAATCAGGACATAAATCAGATTAAATGTTTCAAATATTAATTATTTTTCACTTCTGGGGCAAAATCTTCTCATCTTAACTATGCTTTTTCTTGGCAATATTAAGATTCCATTGGAAACAGGGAGGAACTTGTGTTCTTGCAGTTATTAAATATTTTGTTGCAAAATCAATTATTCAACTTCTGTGTGGGTATAATTAGGGCCTTATTCCAACCCTGATTTTTTAAAAGAAACCAGGTTGTCTAAAATCCCCTGCATGGGAATTTACTTCCTTGTACATAAGTTAACGGTTGTAGCTCCAAGCTGTAATTCTAAACACTCTCCTTTGGAAAGGGTTTCTATTGAAATCAAAAAGATTTAGTTTTGAGTAAATAGGGTGGCTAGGATCAAGGGATAAAACTGTCAACAAGCTGAAAATACTATCTGGGATTCTAATACTTGTCTCCTTACAAGACCTAAAACAATAATTTATCTTCACTTAGAGTGGTATCAATGGCAAATCCCTGCAGTGTGGCTTTAGAAATTCCCATGGTCCTCTATGAAATCTTAAGATGTGTTTTTTTTTTAGAGTGGATTGTGAAAACTACTGCTGTTTTAATCAGTTTGTGAACTGATCAAAAATATTTTATTTTCTCTTTTTTCTTCCACTTTTTTTTTCTTCAAGTAAAAACGAGAGCATCTCAAGAGGTGACATACTTCCAAAGGATTCCTCACAGTGGAGGAAATCACTGATTATTCCAGAGCTCCTGATCTAACAATTGCAGAGGAGAGGAAATATATCAGGTGCTTCTCAAGGCAGAATTAGAAACATTGTGCATTCACAAGATCCAATTTCTTTTTATTCTCCCCAACATAGAAAGGATGAATATTTTGGCTTGGATGGCGCTGGAGGGAAAAGTATTTATTGAGCTTCCAAATCCCCTAATTCATGTAATATCAAGTAACAGTCAGTATATCAAGCAAGAGAGTTAACCTTGTTTGACTCTGAGTTGCAGAGCTATCTCTGTATAAAGGGATAAGAATAGTATTAACTCCTAAACTTTATATTTCAATTCATGTAATTTTGAGGGTGTTTGCTTCCATACACAAATGCTTATAAAAGGCAACAGCTGGACAATGTACTATATGTAGAATATCACCCAATATAATTTTATTTCCATCTGCCCCCCTTTCCCACTTAAAATCCCACACCTTAATTCAGCTGTGATATTCGAGGGAGAGCTGAATTTGTTTCCTTGAATGTAAGTAAGACATTCCTGTGGTTCTGAGTCCTTCTTTTTCAGGACCCTAGAATTCACTTGTTTTTTCAATTTAAATCAGGGGTGTCAAACTGCCGGCCCATGGGCCGGATGCGTCACATGGAAGCTGTGCCCACCCCATTGCCGGCAATGGCAAAACTGGCCCGATACGTTACACGACGTCACGTGACGTCGTGAGTTTGAAATGCTTGATTTATATTCTCCTTTCAGGAGTCTGACAACTATGAGTCTTCACAGTGTCCACTGCTCATTATTAACTATGGGACAGAAAAATGTGGTGAGGTCCTAATTTTTTTAGCTTTTTATTCTATTGACCAAAACAGATGGGTTCATTTAACCTTAAATGGTCTTTTTCTCAACTTCAAGGGGAAAAAGTCCTCTAGATTCTCATCTGTAGAAGTCACTGATGAGCATGATTTTTTTTCTTCCACTAATTGTCCATCAGTCCTCACAGAGATCATTAGCAGAGCTGTTATGGAAGGTCACAGGGAACATGGTGTGTATATGAACTAGTTTTGTCCCCCGCTCCCAGAGATACTTTTTACACAGTTTGTCCTTGAGATGTTTTCACTGTGATAAGTTTGATGAGAGCAAGGTGGGGAACTAAAGGCATACGTCCTATTCATGCATTAACTTGAATGAGAATTTGAAATTGGTTAGAAAATGAGACTGCTGACCAGTTTTATCCCAGCTCCACAGAGCTAATGTTAAATAAATAAGAAGAATATACCATTATCATGTATGGCACTTATAGAACTCCTAAAGAGATAGTGTCAGTACCATAATACCTGGAGGTAGAATATTTGTTCAAAGGGAGTTTGGATAAATATATCAAGTTTCTGTAATATTGAAACCACAGCTATGAAAGCTTGATAAGAAACATCTGAGATGTTTACTATCTGAAATGTTTACTATATCTGCCTGCCTGCCTGCCTGCCTGCCTGCCTGCCTGCCTGCCTGCCTATCTATCTATCTATCTATCTATCTATCTATCTATCTATCTATCTATCTATCTATCTATCTATCTATCTATCTATCTATCTATCTATCTATCTATCTATCTATCTATCTATCTATCTATCTATCTATCTATCTATCTACATAAAAATTGACTCA
>NW_015390433.1:0-1974 GCF_001527695.2 Protobothrops mucrosquamatus | reverse complement strand
ACTTCACGTGATCTTGATTCTATCCCTCTGTTAATGCAGCCTAGCACTGTGTTGGCCTTTTTGGCAGCTGCAGCACACTGCTGGCTCAGCACACTTGACTGAGTTTTCTCACTTTGTGAAGTCTGGTCACTTTTCAGCCTCCCAAAATATAAAAACATTTTTCTTCATACCAAGTATAGTAGTAATATGTGCAATGAATTAGACCTTGGGAGATATTGAAAAAGAGTCACAGACCAGACAATTGGAGTGCAAAAGATATCTTGGCCCACATAAGAAGAAGGGCATTTAGTTTTCTGGAGAGTAAAGGAAAGAAGTGGAAACATACCTCCAGTCTTGCAATATTCTGTTTATCTAAAGATAGATAAACAGAATATTGCAAGTATTCCTGTGTTTCTTGTCTATTTCCTTGCAGAGCTAACACTCCCCAGCGGTCTTAAGCTCGAATCTGACAAGACTGAATGCAAATGAACTATGTTTCTTTTGGATTTTCCATCTTTAACTCTTAGTGGAGTTACATTCTTCAAAACTGGTGCATAATTGGGATTCATTCTGGACTCACAACTCATGCTTGGAAAGCAGGTGATAGTTGTGGTCAGTAAGATCTTTGATTGATTTGTCTGGTGTTCCAACTGTACACTGGAAGTCCCTTTTCATTGTCACTCATACCCAGTGGTTCGCACTACTTTGGCAGAACCGATAGCTATTTTTTTGTTGCCCAGGACCAGAATGGTCTTCCGGAAGTGGTATCCACACAGAGAACTGGTTGTTCACATATTTGAATCCCACCACTGCTCATACCTCAGTTATTCTGCATGTATACTGCAAAACACTCAGAAGCTATAAGAATACGGGAATGCAAGCAATTATAGGTATGCCTTGTTACAACCATGTAATACCTCTATTATATGGACTGCACTGGTAATTAGGGAGCTTCCAGTATAATTCAAGGTGTTGTTTGTCATCTATCATGTTTTTCATAACATAAGGCCTGCTTTGTTTCTGCTCGTCCTTTAAGATCTGACAGAGTAGGTATTATACATGTCCCATCTATTAAGAATCCAAGGGACTGGTGTCCCTTCTTTGTCACACGGTCTGTCGTCTGGAACCACTTTCTTCTGAAGATTTAGATAGACTGACCCTGCTTTCCTTTAAACTACTCTTGGAGACCATTTTTCCCAACCAAGCTCTGGGATAAATAAGGTTTGTTCACCTGGTCTGTATTAAATTAGGTTGTTTACAGTCTATGTCTGTTCCCCCTATTAACTTTAGCTTTTATCTTGTTTGGTTTAATGTATTGTGGTTGTGTTTCTAATTTCCACACTGCTTAGAATTGATGTTGAATTGGGTAGCCTTAGAAATCTGAATTATAAATAAATAATTTGAATGCTGCTCAGCCTACGTTTCTTATGAGAGCATAAAGTGAACAGAATATGAAAATCACATTCCCAAATCACAGTATATTGATTCAAAAACTGCCCAAATGGCTTGGGACTGTGCAATATGCTCATAAACTCACTGTTCATGCATAAATGCAGCCTATAGGTCTTTAACTGATTTGCTCAAGGGTGTTGCATGAACATAGCAAACATATGTATATTACAGCAATGCCATAGGCAACAATTAAAAACTTGAAATTTGGAATAGACATCTGTGATTACAAATGAAGTATGTTATGTTTCTCCACCAAACCCAAACTGAAGAAATGTCACTGTTCTTTTGTATTATTACTTTTTGTGAAATAATATACATAGAATAGTGAGGTTAAAAACTATATTAATGAACACATCAAGTATACACATATGATAAGTTTGATAATTGTAAATGAATAAAAAAATCTGAATATTATTTTTTCTATCATGATTGTTATTAATATATCACACAACAATAGACAGACATTATAACTGGAGTCATATGACATTATCTGGGTTACATTTATAGCAGTGGTGGGATTCAAATATGTGAACAACTGATTCT
>NW_015390432.1:32373-34241 GCF_001527695.2 Protobothrops mucrosquamatus | reverse complement strand
CTCCTAGCCAGAGAAGGGGGGGCAGCAGGGGGGGCAGGGAGGGGGAAGGGGGAGGGGTCTCCCCCTGCCCCCCCCCTTAGCAGAGGTTTGCATGGCCTGGGGGGGTCCCCAGGAGGCTCGGGGTGGGGGGCTCAAGAGGCACATTGGGCAAGCTTGGGTGTTTCCAAGTCCTGCGTGCGGATGACGCCCGGCCAGCCGGCTGGAGCCGAGTCAACACGGCTTGGCTGCAAACCGACAGCGGTGAAATCGGGGAGGAGGGGAAGGAGAAAGGGAGAGAGAGGGAGGAAGAGAAAGAGGAGGAGAAGGAAGAAGGGAGGGAGGGAGGAAGAGAGTGCCGGGAGGGAGGGGAGGGGAAGTGGAGAAGGAGGGTATCTATCATCTATTTATCATCTCTGTCTATTTATCTATATCATCTATCAATATCTATTTATCTGTATGTATATCTATCATATCTGTCAATCATATACTATCTATCTCATCTATCTATCATCTATCAATATCTATTAATCTATATCTCTATGTATATCTATCATATCCATCAATCATATACTATCTATCTACCTATCTCCATTATCTATCTATTATGTATCTATATCATCTCTATCTATAATAATCTATCATCTCTGTCTATCTATATCTATCATGTATATCTATCTATATCATCTCTATCTATCAAACATCTCTATCTATCTATCTATCATGTATCTATATCATCTCTATCTATCATCTCTGTCTATCTGACTATATCATGTATATCTATACCATATCTATCAAACATCTCTGTCTGTCTATCTATCTATCTATCTATCTATCTATCTATCTATCTATCTATCTATCTATCTATCTATCTATCTATCATGTATCTATATCATCTCTATCTATCATCTATCTATATCATCTCTATGTATCATCTATCTATCTGACTATCATGTATCTATCTACCTATATCATATCTATCTATCTATCTATCTATCTATCTAGTCATCTATCATCTATCAATATCTATTAATCTATATCTCTATGTATATCTATCATATTCATCAATCATATACTATCTACCTATCTCCATCTCTATCTATCTATCATGTATCTATATCATCTCTATCTATAATAATCTATCATCTCTGTCTATCTATATCTATCATGTATATCTATCTATATCATCTCTATCTATCAAACATCTCTATCATGTATCTATATCATCTCTATTTATCATCTCTGTCTACCTGACTATATCATGTATATCTATCTATATCATCTCTATCTATCATCTCTGTGAATCTGACTATATCATGTATATCTATCTATATCATATCTATCTATCAAACATCTCTATTTATCATGTATCTATATCATATCTATCTATCTATCATCTCTGTCTACCTGACTATATCATGTATATCTATCTATATCATCTCTATCTATCAAACATCTCTATTTATCATGTATCTATATCATATCTATCTATCATCTCTGTCTACCTGACTATACCATGTATATCTATCTATATCATCTCTATCTATCTATCATCTATCTATCTGACTATCATGTATCTATCTATATCATATCTATCTATCATGTATCTATCTATCTATATCATATTATCATCTCTGACTATCTATCTATCCTATCTATCTGTCATCTCTGACTATTTATCTATCTATCTATCTATCTATCTATCTATCTATCTATCTATCTATCTATCTATCTATCCTATCTGTCTATCATCTCTGACTATCTATCTATCTATCTATCTATCTATCTATCTACCTATCTATCTATCCTATCTGTCTATCATCTCTGACTATCTATCTATCTATCTATCTATCTATCTATCTATCTATCTATCTATCTATCTATCTATCTAT
>NW_015390432.1:27098-29384 GCF_001527695.2 Protobothrops mucrosquamatus | reverse complement strand
AGATGACCTCCGAGGTCCCTTCCCGCTCTGTGATTCTGTAAGGGTCTCCCGCTTGAGCAGGGGTTTGGACTAGATGACCTCTGAGTTCCCTTTCAACTCTGTTATACTATGATTGTTTAAGGGTCTCCTGCTTGAGCAGGGGGTTGGGCTAGATGACCTCCGAGGTGCCTTCCAACTCTGTGATTCTGTAAGGGTCTCCTGCTTGAGCAGGGGGTTGGACTAGATGACCTCCGACTCTGTTATCCTATGATTGTGTAAGGGGGGCTGGACTAGATGACCTCCAAGGTCCTTTCCACCTCTGTCCTTCTATGATTCTGCAAGTGTCTCCTCCTTGAGCAGGGGGTCGGACTAGATGACCTCCAAGGTTCCTTCCCACTCTGCGATTCTGTGATTCTGGAAGGGTCTCCCGCTCCAGCAGGGGGTCAGACTAGGTGACCTCTGAGGTCCCTTCCCACTCTGTGATTCTGTAAGGGTCTCCCGCTTGAGCAGGGGGTTGGACTAGATGACCTCCGAGTTCCCTTCCACCTCTGTCTTTCTATGATTCTGCAAGTGTCTCCCGCTTGAGCAGGGGGTCAGACTAGATGACCTCCGAGATCCCTTCCAACTCTGTGATTGTCTCATTCTGTAAGGGTCTCCCGCTTGAGCAGGGGGTCAGGCTAGGTGACCTCCGAGCTCCCTTCCGACGACGTCATTGGGCCTTCGCTTGCGTTAGGGCCATCCGAAGGGCTTCCCGTTGCTTCATCGTTCGACGCGGTCGCACAACGTTCCCGGGGACACGCAACCTTTGGATTACACACCGCCACCCGTCAGATGTGTGCCCTGGACGCAACTCTGCTGACTGGCAGCTTTTGTGTGTGTGTGTGTGTGTGTGACTTGTGTGTGTGTGTGTGTGTGTGTGTGTGTGTGTTTTCCCAGGCTGTACATCTGCCTGCCGTGAACATGGAATTATCTCTGGATTTATTTCAACGTTGCCTTTGGCTTTAGCATGCCACTCTCCTAGGGTGTGTGTTTGTGCGTTTGTGCGTGTGTGCGCGCGCGCACGCACCTGTGCGGCACTGAATGGCGTGACGCACAAAAGAGAATATTGGCAGGTCAAATTTGAAAGCAAGGGGGGTCCTTAGTGCTCTCCCAGCTTTGGAGGATTGGAAGGAGAGAGTGGGAAGGGACACCGGGAGGTCATCTAGTCCAACCCCGCGCCGCCGCCACCCCGCCGCGGCCCAGCTTGGTGGTTTTCTCGCAGAGGTTGCTTCATGACGCAGCTAGGGAAGGTCGTTGGTGCTAGGAGGCGGGAGGGGGAGGAGGAGATGGACTAGATGACCTCCAGGGTCCCTTCCAACTTGATGATGATGATGATGATGATGATGATGATGATGATGAAGGTTGTGGCCTCCTTTGTCAAATACCTCGTGGAAGTCCAAGCAGATACACCCCAGAGTGGCCTTTTACGTATTCGCGCAACTCTCCCCCTCCTCCTCCTCCTCCATGAGGTCTAGTCTGCTTTGGAGGCCTTAAATGGAGGCCTTGCTCGGTGGCCCAGGACAATATAATCAATTTAATTGGCCGTTTACAATGGGACCCAAGCCAGGAAGTGGGAGAAAGGAGGAATTTAATGGGGACAGGAGAGTCTTGGTGCGAACTTCCTTACGGCATTACTCATTGAGTAACTTCCTCCTTGCTCAGCCCAAGCGGAGAGGCTCCTGCTGCCCCCTGGTGGCGATCTGGAGTTTCGCAACCCACACCGGGTTGTCAATCCCGGATGGGATAATAGGAATAGAATAGAATAGAATGATAAAATGATAATAGAATAGAATAGAATAGAATAGAATAGAATAGAATGATAGGATAGGATAGGATAGGATAGGATAGGATAGAATAGAATAGAATAGAATGATAAAATGATAATAGAATAGAATAGAATAGAATAGAATAGAATAGAATAGAATAGAATAGAATAGAATAGAATAGAATGATAGGATAGGATAGGATAGGATAGGATAGGATAGGATAGAATAGAATAGAATAGAATGATAAAATGATAGAATAGAATAGAACAGAATATAGAATAGAATAGAATATAGAATAGAATAGAATAGAATAGAATAGAATAGAATGATAAAATGATAATAGAATAGAATAGAATAGAATAGAATAGAATAGAATAGAATAGAATAGAATAGAATAGAATAATAAAATGATAGGATAGGATAGAATAGAATAGAATAGAATGATAAAATGATAATAGAATAGAATAGAATAGAATAGAATAGAATAGAATAGAATAGAATA
>NW_015390432.1:21848-23332 GCF_001527695.2 Protobothrops mucrosquamatus | reverse complement strand
CCCTTACAGAATCATGGCATGAGAGAGTTGGAAGGGACCTCGGAGGTCATCTAGACACACCCCGCGCTCAAGCAGGAGACCCTTACACAACCACAGACATACAGAGACGGAAGGGACCTCGGAGGTCGTCTAGTCCAACCCCCTAAATCAACCCTCTACCATTTCCGACAAACGGCTGTCCGGTCTCTTCTGGACAACTCCCAGTGGGGAAGGTGGAAGGCACCTTGGAGGTCATCTAGTCCACCCCGCCCTGCTTGATTTCCAGCGACTCCCCTCCAGAGCTGAGATGGGGGGGGACAAGGCAAAAAACTCGATGCCGGGACAGGGGTTGGACTAGATGACCTCTAAGTTCCCTTCCAACTCTTGCCGTCCTACGATTCTGTAAGGCTCTCCTCTCGGCCAGCTGCGAAGGAGCCCCGGAGAGCCGCTCTGCCCACTCTTGGGGGGGCGGGGTGGGGGGCGGGCGGGGGACGGAGGTCATCTAGTCCAACCCCCCTAAATCAACCCTCTACCATTTCCGACAAACGGCTGTCCGGTCTCTTCTGGACAACTCCCAGCAGGGAAGGTGGAAGGGACCTTGGAGGTCATCTAGTCCAACCCTCTCCCCCCACCAGCGACTCCCCTCCAGAGCTGAGGTTGGGGGGAGGGGGCAAGGCAAAAAACTCGACGCCGGGACAGGGGTTGGACTAGATGACCTCTAAGCTCCTTTCCCACTCTGTCATTCCCTGATTCTGTAAGGCTCTCCTCTCGGCCCGCTGCGAAGGAGCCCCAGAGAGCCGCTCTCCCCCCACTCTTGGGGGGGGCGGGCGGGGGGCGGAGGTCATCTAGTCCAACCCCCTCTAAATCAACCCTCTACCATTTCTGACAAACGGCTTGTCCGGTCTCTTCTGGACAACTCCCAGCGGGGAAGGTGGAAGGCACCTTGGAGGTCATCTAGTCCACCCCAACCCTGCTTGATTTCCAGCGATTCCCCTCCAGCGCTGAGGGGAGGGGGCGAGGCAAAAAAACCTGACGCCGGGACAGGGGTTGGACTAGATGACCTCTAAGCTCCTTTCCAGCTCTGCCATTCTCTGATTCTGTAAGGCTCTCCTCTCGGCCCGCTGCGAAGGAGCCCCGGAGAGCCGCTCTCCCAGCGGGGAAGGTGGAAGGGACCTTGGAGGTCATGTAGTCCACCCCGCCCTGCTTGATTTCCAGCGACTCCCCTCCAGACCTCAGATGGGGGAAGGAAAGGCAAAAAACTCAACGACGGGACAGGGGTCGGACTAGATGACCTCTAAGCTCCTTTCCAACTCTGCCGTCCTTCCAGTGGGGAAGGTGGAAGGGACCTTGGAGGCCCTCTAGTCCAACCCTCTCCCCCCCACCAGCGACTCCCCTCCAGAGCTGAGGTTGGGGGGGGAGGGGGCGAGGCAAAAAAAACCCGACGCCGGGACAGGGGTCGGACTAGATGACCTCTAAGTTCCAACTCTGCCGTCCTATGATTCTGT
>NW_015390432.1:5520-20991 GCF_001527695.2 Protobothrops mucrosquamatus | reverse complement strand
TGGGGAGGGGGGAGGGGTGAGGGGGGAGGGGATGCGGGGTGGTGGGGGTGTCGACCGATCCAACTCGGCCGCCCCCCCGAGGACGGGTGCAGGTGAGCCCCCCCCCACGGCGTCCCAGATGTGCCGGCGGGGGCTTTTGCTGCAGCAGCTGAAATCCGCACGGAGCAGCCGGCAGCTGGTGACCTCCGCCTGGTGTGTGTGTGTGTGTGTGTGAGGGGTGTCGACCGATCCAAGCCCGGCTGGAGGGGGGGGGTGGGCGACAGACCCGGGCCGCGTGGCAACCTGCCCCCCCCCGATTGCCTCCCCCAGGAGCGCGAGTTGGCCCTGCAGAGGATCGCCGACGACCGCCGGCAGCACCGGGCCGGGGCTGCCACCCCTCGGCCTGTCCCGGGCTGCGCGCCGCCAGACGGGACGGAGACCCCCGGAGAGGCGCAATGCCTGCTCGTGGTGAGGAGACGCAACGGACACACACGCCCCCTCAGTAGCCCGCAAAAGAGTAGCAAGTCAACTCCGAGGTTGGGAGGAGGAAGGGCTGCCGGCGGGCTCCGGGCTGACAGCGGAATCCGGGCGGGTTGTGTGTGTGTGTGGAGGGGGGGTAAACAAATTCCGGCCACGGCTGAGTGGTGTCTCCCTCCTTTCTCTCTTTTTCTCCTTCTCTCTGTTTTTCTCTTTCTCTTTCCGTTCTCTCTTTTTATCTTTTTTCGTTCTTTCTTTTTTCTCATTCCGATTCTTTTTTCTCGTTTTCTTTCCCTCGTTTTCTTTTTTTTCCCGTTTTCCCTTTCGCTTTCTTTTTCTCATTCTTTTTTTCTCTGTTTCCCTTCTCTCTCTCTCTTTCTCTCTTTCTCATTCCATTTCTGTCTTGTTCTCGTTCTTTTTCTCTTTCTCTTATTCTTTTTCTCATTCACGTTCTTTTTTCTCTTTTCTTTTTTCTCTTTGTCTTTCTCATTCTCTCTTTTGTTTTCTTTCTCTTTCATTCACTTTCTCTTTCTTTTTCATTCTTTCTTTTTCTCATTCTTTCCCTCTTTTTCTCTTTCTCTTTCCTCACTTTTTCCCTTTCGCTCTTTCTTTTTCTCATTCTCATTCTCTTTTTTCTCTTTCCCTTTTCCGTCTCTCTTTTCTCTCTCTCTTCCTTCACTCTATTTCTTTTTCTCGTTCTCTTTCCCTCTCCTTTTCTCTTTCTCTTTCCTTTCTCTCCTTTCCCTTTCTCTCTTTTTCTCCTTCTCTCTGTCTTTCTCTTTCTGTTCTCTTTCTCTCTCTTCCTTTTTCCCTTTTTCCCTTTTTTCATTCTCTTTTTTCTCATTCTCATTCTTTTTTTCTTATTCTCTTTCCCTCTTTGTCTTTCTTTTTGCTCTCTTTTCCCTTTCGCTTTCTTTTTCTCATTCTTTTTTCTCTGTTTCCCTTCTCTCTCTCTTTCTCTCTTTCTCATTCAATTTCTGTCTTGTTCTCATTCTTTTTCTCTTTATCTTAATCTTTTTCTCATTCACGTTCTTTTTTCTCTTTCCTTTTTTCTCTTTGTCTTTCTCATTCTATTTCTCATTCTCTCGTTTTCTCTTTCTCTTCTTTCATTCACTTTCTCTTTCTTTTTCATTCTTTCTTTTTCTCGTTCTTTCCCTCTTTTTCCTCTTTCTCTTTCCTCACTTTTTTCCTTTCGCTCTTTCTTTTTCTCATTCTCATTCTCTTTTTTCTCTTTCCCTTTTCCGTCTCTCTTTTCTCTCTCTCCTTTCACTCTTTCTATTTCTTTTTCTCGTTCTCTTTCCTTTCTCTCCTTTCCCTTTCTCTCTTTTTCTCCTTCTCTCTGTTTTTCTCTTTCTTTCCGTTCTCTTTCTCGCTCTTCCTTTTTCCCTTTTTTCATTCTCTTTTTTTCTCATTCTCATTCTTTTTTTCTTATTCTCTTTCCCTCTTTGTCTTTCTTTTTGCTCTGTTTTCCCTTTCCCTTTCTTTTTCTCATTCTTTTTTCTGTTTCCCTTCTCTCTCTCTTTCTCTCTTTCTCATTCCATTTCTGTCTTGTTCTCATTCTTTTTCTCTTTATCTTAATCTTTTTCTCATTCACGTTCTTTTTTCTTTCCTTTTTTCTCTTTGTCTTTCTCATTCTCTTTCTCATTCTCTCATTTTCTCTTTCTCTTCTTTCATTCACTTTCTCTTTCTTTTTCATTCTTTTTCTCGTTCTTTCCCTCTTTTTCCTCTTTCTCTTTCCTCTCTTTTTCCCTTTCGCTCTTTCTTTTTCTCATTCTCATTCTCTTTTTTCTCTTTCCCTTTTCCGTCTCTCTTTTTTTTCTCTTCTTTCACTCTTTCTATTTCTTTTTCTCCTTCTCTTTCCCTCTCCTTTTCTCCTTCTCTTTCCTTTCTCTCTTTCCCTTTCTCTCTTTCTTTTTCTCATTCTCATTCTTTTTTCTCTTTCTCTTTCCTTTCTTTTTTCTCTTTCTCTTATTCTTTCTTTTTCTCATTCTCTTTTTTCCACTCTCTCTTTCTCATTCTCTTTCTCTCATTCTCTTCCCCCCCCCTTTCTCTGTTTCCTCCCAGATCCGCCTGCCCAGCGGTGTGTCTGTCCGCAGGAGCTTCCCGGCCGACACCCCTCTGCAGAGTGTCCAGCGGTTCCTCTTGACCCAGAACCCAGAGCTCTCGCCCGCCTGCTGCTTCCTGCAGGGCATCCCCAAACGGCGCTTCGGGCCGGCTGACCTGCCCCGCTCGCTGCTGGCGCTGGGCCTGGCCCCGGGGGCTACCCTCTGCATCATCGACCCAGCCCCGGGGGCCACTTCGCCCTGCCCCACCCAACCGGAGCCACTCACCGCGGAGGGAAGCTCCTGCCCGCAGGGGGCCGGGCAGCCGGCGGAACTCGCCCCGGGCCCCCCGCAGGAGGGTCTCCCGAGCCGGCCCCGAGGCGGGGAGCCTGCCGCCCTGGCCCCCCATCGCTGGGGTGAGCGAGCTGCCAGGAACGAGGCCTGGAGGGTTTCCTTCCGGTCGAGCTTAGTAAACGCCGGGGTCACCGCCTCGATTGTGGGGATCCTTCGCCCCTCATCTGTGCAGTGAAGGGGGTCTGGGGGAGGGTCTTTTGCCTGTCGCAGGAAGGATGGCGTTGGGGGCTGCAGGGTGAGAGTCTGGGTGGGGCTCTCTGCCTTCCCCTACTCCCTCCCTCTCCCCCTCGCAGGGCAGGACCCCCTGTCTCTGCGGCTTCGAGAACGGTAGGTGCGGCTGCCGACGCGCTCTGCCTCTCGTGACCTCCGCTTTTGGGGCGGGGGTGTGTGTGTGTCTCTGACAGGCAGGGGGCAGAAGCTGGACTCCGAGGAGCCCATGGAGCAGGACCAGCCGGCCGCCACCGGGGGGGAAGAGCGGGCAGGGCCAGGTCAGTCCGGGGGTTCCGGGAGGCTGGGAGGGAAAAACGGGTGCCCGCCAAAGAGAGGGAGGACGCCCCGAAGCCCCCCTTGGAAGAGGCAACCGCCTTGGGAGGGGTGGTGAGGCTGCTTTGGGGGGTCCCTCACCCACTCCTCTCCTTCCTGTTCGAAGGGGTGCTGCCCACTGGCCCGGACGACGCTGTGGGGTCCCGGCATCCCTGGCCGCAAGAGGGCAACCGACTGCGGTAGGCATTTTCAGTTTTGGGGTGGGCCCGGGGTGTCAGCGGCTACCAAGGGCAGGCGCAGAAGGGGGCTGGGGTGGGCTGCCTGACAGACTTGTCCTCTTTTGCCCCCCTCCCGCAGGGAAGCCGAGGGAAGCAACCCAGGACCCCCGGAATTGCCCCTGGCGGTCGCCCGGGCGGCTGAGCAGCGCCGCCTCCAAGCGGCCGCTCGAAGAGAGAGCAACGAGCTTGCGTCGGCTGCCCCTACGGCCGTCGCGGCCCACCCGGTGCCTTCGCTGTTCCGGCTGTCCCTGCAGGGCGCCGCCGCCCTCCTCTCAGGTAGAGGCCGCCCCCCTCCCTCCGCTCGAGCGGGGGGCTGGACTAGAAGACCTCCGAGGTCCCGTCCAGCTCTGCTCTATTCTGCTCTACCCCACACACACACAATTCTGAGTGGCCCACCTGCCTCTCTGCCCCTCCAGCTCCCAGCAAGCAGTACTGTGGCAGCCTGGCCTTGCTGCCCCCCGGGCTGGCCCGGCTCCTGCTGGAGCACCTGGTGCGGAAGGCGCTGCTCCACCCGCGCAGCCTGCGGCTGTTCTCCGGCTGCCCTCTGCAGACCCTCTGCCTCGACTGCTACCCGTACGCCACCAACCAGCTGTTGGCCGGGCTGCCGGCCTTCCCCAGCCTGCGTCAGCTGAGTTTGTTCTCCTGCGCCCTTATCACAGGTGAGAGGGGAACCTCGGGCCACTGACCGGGAAGCGGTCTGCGCTGCCCTGTCTGCCCCTTTCGGGAGGACAATTGAGGAGGGGAAGCAGAAAGTTGGGGGGCTTTACGGGGTCCTCGCCTCCCCGAGGAACAGATGTTGGGCTCGGGAGAATAATAAAGTTGGAAGGGACCTTGGGAGGTCATCTAGTCCAACCCCCTGGGGGTGCAGGCTGAGTTGAGCAGCCCGCTCCCCTTTCCCTCCTCCCAGACCAGGGCCTCTCGGTCGTGGAGCGTCTCCCGCGCCTGCAGCACCTGAACCTCTCGGCCTGCGTTAAGCTGACCGACAACTGCCTGCGGTTCCTGAAAGGTTCGTCTGATACACACACACACACACACACACACAGAGTTTCAGTCAATCAGAATAGAGTTGGAAGGGACCTCGGAGATCATCTAGTCCGACCCCCTGCTCGAGCAGGAGACCCTTACAGAATCATAGAATGGCAGAGTTGGAAGGGACCTCGGAGGTCATCTAGTCCGACCCCCCCCTGCTCCAGGAGGAGACCCTACACAGCATGATAGAGTTGGAAGGGAGCTCGGAGGCCATCTAGTCCGACCCCCTGCTTGAGCAGGAGACCCTGACGGAATCATAGAATGGCAGAGTTGGAAGGGACCTCGGAGGTCATCTAGTCCGACCCCCTGCTCAAGCAAGAAATCCTGACAGAAGCATAGAATGGCAGAGCTGGAAGGGACCTCAGCGGTCATCTAGTCCGACCCCCTGCTCGAGCAGGAGATCCTGACAGAAGCATAGAATAACAAGAGTTGGAAGGGACCTCGGAGGTCATCTAGTCCGACCCCTTGCTCCAGGAGGAGACCCTACACACCATGATAGAGTTGGAAGGGAGCTCGGAGGCCATCTAGTCCGACCCCCTGCTTGAGCAGGAGACCCTGACGGAATCATAGAATGGCAGAGTTGGAAGGGACCTCAAGGGTCATCTAGTCCAGCCCCTTGCTCAAGCAGGAGACCCTTACAGAATCATAGAATGGCAGAGCTGGAAGGGACCTCGGAGGTCATCTAGTCCAACCCTATGTCAATTCAGACAAGTGGCTGTCCACTCTCTTCTGGATGACTGAAGCCACGACTTCTGGTGGGAAGGAGTTCCACTGGTTAATGGTCCTGACTGTTCGGAAGTTTCTCCTTAATCCCAGGTTGCTTCTCTCCCTTGATTAGTTTCCCTCCGTTGTTTCTCGTCTCGCCTTCTGGTGCTGTGGAAAATAAGTCGACCCCCTCCTCCTCTTTGGGGCAGCCCCCCCAAATACTGGAAGATGGCTACCCTGTCCCCCCCCCCCAATCCTTCTTTTCTCCAGACCGGCCATTCCCAAATCCCGCAGCCGTTCTTCATATGTTTTAGTCTCCAGGCCTTTAATCATCTTACTTGCTCTTCTCTGCACTTCTTCCGACGTCTCAACATCTTTTTTTTGTGTGATGTGGGGATCCAAACTGGGTGCAGGTATTCCAGGTGTGGCCTTACTAAGGCTTTACAAAGCGGTGCGAATACTTGACGGTGCGAATACTTTGATCGTATGCCTCTGTTTATAACCCCAAGGATTGTATTCGCTTTTTTGGCTGCCGCCGCATACAGCCAACTCGTGTTTTAAGTAATCGTCCACTGGGACTCCCTCTCAACAGTGGCTGTTTTTGAGCTAGACTCTACTCCAGCCTTTTGTTTTTTTCCCGCCCAGGTGTAAAACACGCTTTTCTCCACCTGAAATGTCACTTTTGTTGGGGAGGGTCTTCTCCTTAAGGAGGATGGAGGATCCCCTTTTCTCTCGAGTCCAGAGATTTACGCTTTCGGTGGAGCCATTTATTGCAGGATGGTGGCATTGCATCCCGAGCGACGGGCCAAAATCCGGAACTGCAGATAGGAGAGGAGGGAGGGGCTTGTGAAGGAGCTTAAGGGGGCACCTCCCACCCCATCTAGCCCCTCCCACCCCATCTAGCCCCTCCTCTCCTTTCCACAGGGCTGCCGGAGTTGTCGCACCTGGCCCTGGACCAGACCCACGTCTCCGACTCCGGCCTGGCGGAGTTCCTCCAGGGGGCTCCCCCTGCCCTCTCCCACCTGAGTCTCAACTGGACGGGGGTCACGGACCGCACCCTCCAGCTCCTGCCCCAGTGCGCCCCCCAGCTCTGCGAGCTGAGCCTGAAACAGACGGGCGTAAGTGGGGGAGCTCGGACGCTGCTCCGGGGGGGGGCTTCAGGAGGGGGTGAGCGGGATGGGGCCGACGCCTCTCCAACAGCATCGGGTGGTGTCCCCAGATCAGCGACGTGTCTCCCCTGCGACGCTCGGAGGCCCTGCAGAGGCTGTTCCTGGACGGCACCCGCGTGAGCGAAGCCTCCCTCCGGACCCTCTCCTCCCATCCGGCCCTGGGCTGCTTGACCCTCTCGGGCGTCCACTCGGTCGACGGCAACCGGGCTCTGGAGCTGGTCTCAGGTACAGGCCGGAGCTGGTCTTAGCCGGACGCCCAGGGGGCAATCGGGGGGGTCTCCGTCCTAGCTTGGCTGAGCCGGGCTGGCCCTGCAGAGCTCCTGTTGCCGCTCTCCCAAGTGGCCAGCAGAGGGCGGCAGCTTCCGTCTGTGGTGTCTCCCCAAGTGGCCAGCAGAGGGCGGCAGCTGGCATCTGCTTCAATAGTGAGGTGGGAGAAAGAATGAGAAGGAAGGAAGGAAGGAAGGAAGGAAGGAAGGAAGGAAGGAAGGAAGGAAGAAAGAAAGAAAGAAAGAAAGAAAGAAAGAAAGAAAGAAAGAAAGAAAGAAAGAAAGAAAGAAGGAGGGAGGGATAGGTTGGAAGGAAGGAAGGGAAGAGAAAGGAAGGAGATTGGAGAGAGGGAGGGAGGGAGAAAGAAAGGAAAGAAGGGGCTGGGAGGGAGGGAAATAAGGAAGGAAGGGATAAGGTGGAGGAAGAAAGGAAAGAGGGAGAAAAGGAAGGAGGGGGAGGGAGAAGGAAGGAAGGAAAGAAGGGAAAGTAGGAAGGGATAGCTTGGAGGAAGGAAGGAAAGGAGCGAGGAAAGGAAGGCGGGAGACGGAGAAGGAAGGGAAGGGATGAAGGAGGTAGATTAGAGGGAGGGAGGGAGGAGTTAGATTGGAGGAAAGAAGGAAGGAAGGAAAGTAGTGAAAGAAAAGAGAAAGGAGAGGGAGGGAGGGAGGGAGGAAGGTAATGAAAGAAGAGGGAGAGAGGAAGGGAGGGAGGGAGGAAGGAGATTGAAGGAAAGAAGGAAGGAAGGAGAGTAGTGAAAGAAAAGAGAAAGGGAGGGAGGAAGGGAGGAAGGAAGGTAATGAAAGAAGAGAGGAAGGAAGGAGATAGATTGGAGGAAAGAAGGAAGGAAGGAGTGAAAGAAGAGAAAGGAGAGGGAGGGAGGAAGGAAGGAAGGTAATGAAAGAAGAGGGAGAGGAAGAAAGGGAGGAAGGAAGGAGATAGATTGGAGGAAAGAAGGAAAGTAGTGAAATAAAAGAAAGGAGAGGGAGGGAGGAAGGAAGAAGATGGATTGGAGGGAGGGAGGAAGGTAAGTAATGAAAGAAAAGGGAGAGGGAGAAGAAGGGAGGAAGGAAGGAAGGAGATTGGAGGAAAGGAGGAAGGAAAATAATGAAAGAAAAGAGGGAGAGAGGAAGGAAGGTAATGAAAAGAGGAAGGAAGGAGATAAATTGGAGGAAAGAAGGAAGGAAAGTAATGAAAGAAAAGGGAGGGAAGGAGAAAGGGAGGGAGGAAGGAAGGTAATGAAAGAAGAAAGGAAGGAGATAGATTGGAGGAAAGAAGGAAGGAAGGAAAGTAATGAAAGAAAAGGGAGGGAGGGAGGGAGAAAGGAAGGGAGGGAGGAGATAGATTGGAGGAAAAGGAAGGAATAATGAAACTAAGAGAAAGGAGAGAGGGAGGGAGGGAGGGAGGAAGGAAGGAAGGAAGGAAAGGAAAGAAAAGACAAAGGTCTGCCCAGGTCTGCTGAAGCGCCAGGGAAACTGTCCGGAGGCTGCCCATCCTCTTCCCGAGCGGTGTTTGGGGGGGGCGGGGGGGGGAAATGGGACCTGGGCCAGCTGAGGCATCTGCCCCCCCTTTTCCAGCCCTCCCCCTGACGCGGCTGGGGCTGCCCGGCCGGCACACAGTGACCGACGTCGGCCTGGCTGCCGTCTGTCGCCTGGCCGGCCTGCAGGAGCTGGACCTGACGGACTACATCCACATCACGGACGAGGGGCTGCGGCCGCTGTCTGGGCTGTGCAGGTGAGCCCTCCCCCTCCCCTCCCCTGCTCCGGCTGCCCCCTCCCCTGCCCGGGCACAAAGGGGGGGAGGGCTCTCCGAAAGACCGCCAGGGGGCCATGAAGCCGCCCTTCTCCCAGATTGGATCCCGGTGATTGGAACCCAGGGCCAGAAGGGCGTCCTCTGCCTTATCCGGGTGGGAAGAGGGAAGGGAAGGGAAGAGATGGGAAGGGAAGGTACTGTATATGGATGGAGAGGAGAGGGGAGGGAGGGACGGAAGGAAGAGGAAGGAAAAAAGCAGGAAAGAAAGGAACAAAGAAAGAGAAAGAGAGAAAGGAAGGAAGGAAGGAAGGAAAAAAGCAAGAAAAAGAAAGGGAGGGAGGGAAAGGGAGGGAGCAAGGGAAAGAAAAGAAATCAAGAAAGAAAGAAAAGGAGCAAGGGAAAGAAAAAGAAAAAAAAGAAAGAGAAAGAAAGAAAGAAAAGGGAGGGAGGGAGAAAGGAAGGAAAAAAGAGCAAGAAAGGAAATAGAAAGAGGGAGGGAGCAAGAGAAACAGAAAGAAAGAAAGAAAGAAAAAGAAAGAAGGGAGGGAGCAAGGGAAAGAAAGAAAGAAAGAAAAAGAAAGAAAAGGAAGGGAGAGAGCAAAGGAAAGAAAGAAAGAAAGAAAGAGAAAGAAAAAAAGAAAGAAAGAAAAAGAAAGAAGGGAGGGAGCAAGGGAAAGGAAAAGAAAAAAAGAAAGCGAGGGAAAGAAAGGGAGGGAGCAAGAGAAAGAAAGAAAAAGAGAAAAAGAAAAAGAAAGAAGGGAGGGAGCAAGGGAAAAAAGAGAAAGAAAGAAAAAGAAAGAAGGGAGGGAGATAGGGAAAGGAAGAAAGAAAGAAAGAAAAAGAAAGAAAGAAAGAAAGAAAAGAAGGGAGGGAGGGAGGGAGCAAGGGAAAGAGAAAGAAAGAAAGAAAAAAAAGGGAGGGAGCAAAGGAAAGAAAGAAAAAAGAAGGGAGGGGAGCAAGGGAAAGGAAAAGAAAAAAAGCGAGGGAAAGAAAGAAAAAGAAAAGAAGGGAGGGAGCAAGGGAAAAAAGAAAGAAAGAGAAAGAAAGAAGAAAGAAAAAGAAGGGAGGGAGCAAAGGAAAGAAAGAACGAAAAAGAAAAGGGAGGGAGCAAGGGAAAGAAAGAGAAAGAAAGAAAAAGGAGGGAGCAAGGGAAAGAAAGAAAAAGAAAGAAGAAGGGAGGGAGCAAGGGAAAGAAAAAGAAAAAGAAAGCGAGGGAAAGAAAGAAAGAAAAAGGGAGCAAGGGAAATAAAAAAAGAAAGTGAGGGAAAGAAAAGAAGGGAGGGAGGAAGGAAGGAAGGAAGCAAGGGAAAGAAGAGAAAGGAAAAGAAAGAAAAGAGGAAGGAAGGAAAGAAAGAGGAAAGAAGAAAGGAACAAAGAAAGAAAGAAAGAAAGAACTGTCCTTCCGAGAGCCCCCCCCCGTTGAGGGTGCCCACCACCCTCCCGACTCGCCCCCCCTCCTCACGGACTGGGGGGGGTCCTGGGTCTCTTGCAGGCTGCGGCGCCTCTCGCTGGCGCACACGCGGGTGACGGACGAGGGCCTGCCCCACCTCCGGGCCCTGCCGCTTCTGGAGGAGCTGCGCCTGGACCGCCTGTCCGTCTCCAGCGCCCGCGTGGCCCACTGCCTGGCCGGCCTCCCTCACCTCCAGGTACGCCTGGGGGGGGTCCCTCACGGCCGGCCCTTCGGGGCGGGGCAGCACACCTCTTACGACGCTTCGCTTAGTGGCCGGGCGGAGTTAGAACGGCACCGGAAAGAGGGACTCGGGACCCTTTTTCACACTCGTATTGATGACGGTCTCGTAGTGTCCTGGGGTCCCGTGATCAAAATTCGGACACTCGGCAACCGACTCATATTTATGACGGTCGCAGCATCCCCAGGGTCACCTTATCAAAATTTGGACGCTCGGCAACTGACTCGTATTTACGATAGTCACAGCTTCCTGGGGTCACATGATCAAAATTTAGATTCTCGGCAACCGACTCGTATTTATGATGGTCGCAGTTTCCTGGGGTCACAGGATCAAAATTCAGACGCTCGGCAACCGACTCGTATTTATGACGGTCGCAGCGTCCCGAGGTCCCGTGATCAAAATTCAGACGCTCAACAATCAACTCGTATTTATGATGGTCAGAGTGTCCCGGGTCCCGTGATCAAAATTCAGACAGTCGGCAACCGACTCGTATTTATGACGGTCACAGCATCCCGGGGTCATATGATCAAAATTCAGACGCTAGGCAACCGATTCGTATTTATGATGGTCGCAGTGTCCCGGGCTCACGTGATCAAAATTCAGATGCTCGGCAACTGACTCGTATTTATGATGGTCAGAGCGTCCCTGTAGTCACGGGATCAAAATTCGGACGCTCAGCAACCGACTCGTATTTATGACGGTCGCAGCATCCCGGGGTCCCGTGATCAAAATTAGGACGCTTGGCAACCGACTCGTATTTATGATGGTCACAGCATCCCGGGGTCATATGATCAAAATTCAGACGCTCGGCAACCAATTCGTATTTATGACGGTCGCAGTGTCCCTGGGGTCCCGTAATCAAAATTCAGACACTCGGCAACCGACTCGTATTTATGACGGTCGCAGCTTCCTGGGGTCCCGTGATCAAAATTCAAATGCTCGGCAACCAACTCGTATTTATGATGGTCAGAGCGTCCCCGTAGTCACGGGATCAAAATTCAGACGCTCGGCAACCGACTCGTATTTATGACGGTCGCAGCATCCCGGGGTCACGTGATCAAAATTCGGACACTCGGCAACTGACTCATATTTATGATGGTCAGAATGTCCTGGGTCCCGTGATCAAAATTCAGACACTCGGCAACCGACTCCTATTTATGACGGTCGCAGTGTCCCGGGGTCCCATGATCAAAATTAGGATGCTTGTCAACCGACTCCTATTTATGACGGTTACAGCATCCCCAGGGTCCCATGATCAAAATTCAGATGCTCGGAAACCGATTCGTATTTATGACGGTCGCAGCGTCCCGGGGTCTCGTAATCAAAATTCAGACACTCGGCAACCGACTCATATTTATGACGGTCGCAGCTTCCTGGGGTCACAGGATCAAAATTCAGATGCTCGGCAACCGACTCGTATTTATGATGGTCAGAGCGTCCCCATAGTCACAGGATCAAAATTCGGATGCTCAGCAACCGACTCGTATTTATGACGGTCACAGCATCCCGGGGTCATATGATCAAAATTCAGATGCTTGGCAACCGACTCGTATTTATGACGGTCGCAGCTTCCTGGGGTCACATGATCAAAATTCAGACGCTCGGCATCCGACTCGTATTTAAGACAGTCGCAGTGTCCTGGCGTCACGTGATCAAAATTCAGACGCTCGGCAACCGATTCGTATTTATGACGGTCACAGCATCCCGGGGTCATATGATCAAAATTCAGACGCTCGGCAACCGACTCGTATTTATGATGGTCAGAGCGTCCCCGTAGTCACGGGATCAAAATTCGGACGCTCAGCAACCGACTCGTATTTATGACGGTCGCAGCATTCCGGGATCTCGGGATCAAAATTCAGATGCTCGGCAACCGACTCGTATTTATGATGGTCAGAGCGTCCCCGTAGTCACGGGATCAAAATTCAGATGCTCGGCAACCGACTCGTATTTATGACGGTCACAGCATCCCGGGGTCATATGATCAAAATTCAGACACTCGGCAACCGACTCGTATTTACGATGGTCGGAGTGTCCTGGGGTCAGGTGATCAAAAGTCAGACGCTCAGTGACCGATTCATATTTATGACGGTCGCAGCTTCCTGGGGTCACAGGATCAAAATTCAGACGCTCGGCAACCGACTCGTATTTATGACGGTCGCAGCCTCCCAATGCCACCTCCGTCGCTCTCTGGGCCAGCCGGTCTTGAGGAATTGCCCAGAGAGCAGTGAAGGGGGTTCTGGGCCTGCTGACAACGTGGTTTTGCCCGCTCTTTCCTAGGTGCTGAGTCTCGCCGGCACGGCCGTTGGAGACCCCGTGGCCAGGCAGGGCCTTGCTGGGTGCCGGCACCTGCTGAAGCTCAACCTGAGCAACACCCGCCTGACTGACCGAGGTAAAGGCTGGACCCCCCAAAAGAATCAGGGGGGGCCTCCTTCCTTCGGTCTGCCTCCCTCACCCCCTCCTCTTTTCGGCAGGGCTCCGCTTCCTGGCCCACCTGCCCCTCGTCCAGCTCAACCTGGACGGCTCGGGGGTGACGGCTGCCGGCGTGGCTGAGCTCGTGGCCGCCTGCCCCTCCCTCGACCACGTCCGGAGCAGCCGCCTGAGGGTCTTGTCCCCGGAAGAGTTGCCGGACGAGGAAGAGCCCGGCCACTAGGCGTACCGTCGATCCTGGAGCTCACCGGGGAGGTGTTTGACGCCCCGGCCAGCTTCTCCAGGAACAAAAGCTGGAAGGGAGCTGGGAGGTCATCCAGTCCAACCCCCTGCTCGAGCGAGAAGCCCTTCAAGAATCAGAATGACAGCGGGAAGGGAGCTGGGAGGTCATCTAGTTCAACCCCCTGCTCAAGCAGGAGACCCTTACATAATCATAGAATAACAGAGCTGGAAGGGACCTCAGAGGTCATCTAGTCCAACCGACTGCTCAAGGAGGAGATCCTTCCAGAATGACAGAGCTGGAAGGGATCTCGGAGATCATCTAGTCCAACCCACTGCTCAAGCAAGAGATCCTTCCAGAATCACAGAGCTGGAAGGGATCTCGGAGGTCATCTAGTCCAACCCACTGCTCAAGCAAGAGATCCTTCCAGAATCACAGAGTTGGAAGGGACCTGAGAGATCATCTAGTCCAACCCCCTGCTCAAGCAAGAGATCCTTCCAGAATCACAGAGCTGGAAGGGATCTCGGAGGTCATCTAGTCCAACCCACTGCTCAAGCAAGAGATCCTTCCAGAATCACAGAGTTGGAAGGGATCTCGGAGGTCATCTAGTCCAACCCACTGCTCAAGCAAGAGATCCTTCCAGAATCACAGAGCTGGAAGGGATCTCAGAGGTCATCTAGTCCAACCCACTGCTCAAGCAAGAGATCCTTCCAGAATCACAGAGTTGGAAGGGACCTGGGAGATCATCTAGTCCAACCCACTGCTCAAGCAAGAGATCCTTCCAGAATCACAGAGCTGGAAGGGATCTCGGAGGTCATCTAGTCCAACCCACTGCTCAAGCAAGAGATCCTTCCAGAATCACAGAGTTGGAAGGGACCTGGGAGATCATCTAGTCCAACCCCCTGCTCGAGCAAGAGATCCTTCCAGAATCACAGAGTTGGAAGGGAACTTGGAGGTCATCTAGTCCAACCCACCGCTCAAGCAAGAGACCCTTACAGAATCACAACATGACCGAGGTAGAAGGGACCTCGGAGGTCATCTAGTCCAACCCCCTGCTCGAGCCGGAGACCCTTCCAGAATGATAAGAGCTGGAAGGGACCTCGGAGGTCATCTAGTCCAACCCCAACCTGCTCGAGCGGGCTTTTCTCGGGAGAAATTGCAACCGGGCGGGGAGGGGTCTGCCCGGCCACAGACCCCCGCTCGGCCTTTTGAGGATCAGCAGAAAAGAGGGGGAGGGTTGGCAGCACGTTTGCTGGGGGTGTGTGTTAGGGGGTAGTAAGGAAAGCCCCCCCCCCTGGAGTTCAGGGGGTGTGTGCAGGGAGAGCCAAGGGGAAACCGCAACCTTTGTGCCTTTTAACCCTGGTGTCCAATAAAACAGTGCCTTGTTTTAACTCTTGTGTTGAACTGGATGTGGCCTTTCCTTCCACCACCACCCCGGTGTGGGGGGCAACGGGGGGGGGCTTCTTTCTGAGGAGGTCAGCAAGGACAGGGTCTCCCCCCCCACCCCGTAGAGCCACACGCCCTGGCCTTCCTCACCCCAAGGGTCCAGGAGGAATGAGGGGAGGGCAGGCTGCCCCCCCCCCAAGAGCCGGGCGTTGCTCCTGGTTTAGTGCCGGGGGGGGCTTGTGGAGGAGGAGGAGGACTGGGGGGGTCCCTGGTGCTCTTGCTCTTGATTTCCTTGCAGACGTCTCATGACCCAACTAGGGAACGTCATCAGTGCTGGGAGGAGGAGGAGGAGGAAGGAAGGAAGGAAGGAAGGAAGGAAGGAAGGAAGGAAGGAAGGAAGGAACTGTGGGGTCCCTGGTGCTTTCCGAGCTGGGTGGTTTCCTTGCAGACATCTCATGACCCAGCTAGGTGACATCATCAGTGCTAGAAGGGAAGAGGAGGAGGAGAAGGAAGGACGGGGGGGGGAGGAGGAGGAGGAGGAGGAGGAGGAACAGGAGGGGACACACACAGACAGACACACATAGACACACACAGAGAGAAAGACACACGCAGACAGACACACACACACAAACACACACACAGACAGATACAGAGACACAGGCAGACACACACAAACACACACACAGACACAGATACAACAAGACACACATACACACAGAGACACACATAGACAGACAGACACAGACACACACACAGAGACACAGATAGAAACAGACACACACAGACACAGATAGATACACATATAGACAGACAGATAGACACAGAGACAAACACACACAGAAACACACACACAGAGACACACACATAGATACACACAGACACAAGACACACAGATACAGACAGACAGAGATACAGACACACAGAGATACACATGGACACAAAGACACACATACAGACACACACACATAGACAGACACACACACACAGAGAGAGAGACATACACACACATAGACAGACAGACAGACAGACAGATACAGAGACACATAGGCAGACACACCAGACACACACACAGACATACACAGATACACAATACACACAGACACACACAGACACACATATAGACAGACAGACACACACACAGAGACACAGATAGAAACAGACACACACAGACACAAACACACAGAGACACACAGACAGACAGACAGACACAGATAG
>NW_015390432.1:0-3326 GCF_001527695.2 Protobothrops mucrosquamatus | reverse complement strand
AGATAGAAACAGACACACACAGACACAAACACACAGAAACAGAGACACACAGACAGACACAGAGATAGTCAGACACACAGAGACAAACACATAGAGACACACACACACACACACAGACACAGATACACACAGACACAGAGATACAGACAGACACAAAGACACACACACACAGACAGACAGACACACAGAGATACAGAGACAGAGATACACAGACACAGACACACACACACACACACACACACACACCCCAAAAAAAAAACCTCTTGGCTCGTCCGAGCCTCCTTCCGCAAGTCCGGGCTAGACCCGGGATGGCGCCCTCCCCGCCTCCGCTTCCTCCTTCCTCGACCGCCGATTAAACCAGGTTTGTCGCCTCGCCCGACCACCTTTCCCACCGCGGATGCAGCGGGCGCCCGAGCCTCCGCCAGGTTGGTCGCGACCCCTTCATTCGGGGACGGGGGGGGGTCCCCCTTGCAAAAAAAACCCCCCAAAACCCTCCACTCCGCTCTAATAAATACCAATCACCACTTAATCCGATCAACGGATTAATTCCGGGAGGAGCGAGAGTGGAGCCACGACTAACTGGGTTTGTTTGTTTGGGGTGAGTTGAAGGCGGAGGGGAGGGGAGGGGGGGCAGTTGGCTAAAACGGGGGCTGTTCAGAGGTTGGGGAGGGGGGCTTCTCCCCTCCCCTCTCCTCCCCTCCCCTCCCCTCTCCTCCCCTTTTGGGGGTCCCCACCGGTGCAAACCACACAGGTAAGACCCCTCCCTGCAACTGGGGGGAGGGGGACTGGGAGGGAGAAGTAAGTGAAGAGTAAGGCCCTGCATTTGGGGAGGGGGCGGGTGGGAAATTGAGGACGCCTGGAAAGCCCCCCCCCTCCCGCGAAGGGGTTTTTTTTGGGGGGGGTCGCCCTGGGAAGGGCCAAGGCAGCGCTTTGGGCGTGGGGAGGGGGCTTTGCTGAAGGGCCCGAGGAGGGGGGGCCACGGCGAGACCACCCCCCCACCTATACTTGAAACGGTATAGGGTTTCCTGCCTGAGCAGGGGGTTGGACTAGATGACCTCCCAGGTCCCTTCCAAACTTTATTGTTATCATGAAGAGACTGGAGCAGCCACTTGTCTGAAATGGTATACAGGGTTTCCTGCCTGAGCAGGGGGTTGGGCTAGATGACCTCCTAGGTCCCTTCCAAACTTTATTATTGTTATTATGAAGAGACTGGACAGCCATTTGTCTGAAATGGTCTAGGGTTTCCTGCCTCAGCAGGGGGTTGGACTAGATGACCTCCCAGGTCCCTTCCAACTTTATTATTATTATCATGAAGAAACTGGACCAGCCACTTGAATGAAATGGTATATAGGGTTTCCTGCCTGAGCAGGGGGTTGGACTAGATGACCTCCCAGGTCCCTTCCAACTTTATTATGATGATGATGAAGAAACTGGACCAGCCACTTGTCTGAAATGGTATATAGGGTTTCCCGCCTGAGCAGAGGGTTGGACTAGATGACCTCTCAGGTCCCTTCCAACTTTATGATGATGATGATGGAGGAGAAGAAGAAGAAGAAAAAGAAGAAAGAAAGAAAGAAAGAAAGAAAGAAAGAAAGAAAGAAAGAAAGAAAGAAAGAAAGAAAGAAAGAAAGAAACTGGACCAGCCACTTGTCTGAAATGGTATATAGGGTTTCCTGCCTGAGCAGGGGGTTGGACTAGATGACCTCCCAGGTCCCTTCCAACTTTATTATGATGATGATGAAGAAACTGGACAGCCATTTGTCTGAAATGGTATATAGGGTTTCCTGCCTGAGCAGGGGGTTGGACTAGATGACCTCCCAGGTCCCTTCCAACTTTATTATGATGATGATGAAGAAACTGGACAGCCATTTGTCTGAAATGGTCTAGGGTTTCCTGCATCAGCGGGGGTTGGACTAGATGACCTCCTAGGTCCCTTCCAACTTGATGATGATGATGATGGATAAGAAGAAGAAGAAGAAGAAGAAGAAGAAGAAGAAGAAGAAGAAGAAAGAAAGAAAGAAAAAGAAAGAAAGAAAGAAAGAAAGAAAGAAAGAAAGAAAGAAAGGAAAGAAAGAAAGAAAGAAAGAAAGAAACTGGACCAGCCACTTGTCTGAAATGGTATATAGGGTTTCCTGCCTGAGCAGGGGGTTGGACTAGATGACCTCCAAGGTCCCTTCCAACTTGATGATGATGGGTGAGGAGGAGAAGGAGAAGAAGAGAAAGAAAGAAAGAAAGAAAGAAAGAGAGAAAGAAAGAAAGAAAGAAAGAAAGAAAGAAAGAAAGAAAGAAAGAAAGAAAGAAACTGGACCAGCCACTTGTCTGAAATGCTATATAGGGTTTCCTGCCTGAGCAGGGGGTTGGACTAGATGACCTCCAAGGTCCCTTCCAACTTGATGATAATGATGGATGAGGAGGAGAAGGAGAAGGAGAAGGAGAAGAAGAGAAAGAAAGAAAGAAAGAAAGAAAGAAAGAAAGAAAGAAAGAAAGAAAGGAAGAAACTGGACCAGCCACTTGTCTGAAATGGTATATAGGGTTTCCTGCCTGAGCAGGGGGTTGGACTAGATGACCTCCAAGGTCCCTTCCAACTTGATGATGATGATGGATGAGGAGGAGAAGGAGAAGGAGAAGAAGAGAAAGAAAGAAAGAAAGAAAGAAAGAAAGAAAGAAAGAAAGAAAGAAAGAAAGAAAGAAACTGGACCAGCCACTTGTCTGAAATGCTATATAGGGTTTCCTGCCTGAGCAGGGGGTCGGACTAGATGACCTCCCAGGTCCCTTCCGACTTTATTAATAATAATAATAATAATAATAATAATAATAATATTATCATCATCATCATCATCATCATCATTATCTTCATCATCACCATCATCACCATCATTATTATTATTATTATTATTATTATTATTATTATTATTATTATTATTATTATTATTATTATAACCTCTCGGACTCCGCCCCCTTTCCAGAGGGGTTTGGGCAGCCTTGCAGAGGGGAGGGGGCGTCCGAGGAAGAGGAGGAGGAGGAGGAGGAAGAAGACGGCGCAGGGGCTGAGAGACCCCCCCACACACACTTTTGATGGGGAGGGGTCGCCCCTTTACTACAAAGGGGGGGGGCTGCTTCGCTGCCCAAAAAAAAACCCCCCACCCACCCACTCCAAGGGGGCGGGGGGGGAGGGAAAGAAGAGGGGGGGGCAGCCGCCTCCGCCAAGGGCGCCGCCCGTCGGCACTTTCCCTTTCACTTTCCCTTTCAAGGGCGAGCCGGGGAAGGAAACGGGCGCGGAGAAAGCTCCGGGATCGGCCAGGTCGGAAAGCGAGACGGGGCGAGTG
>NW_015390431.1:107418-110864 GCF_001527695.2 Protobothrops mucrosquamatus | reverse complement strand
TTTCCTGCCTGAGCAGGGGGTTGGACTAGATGACCTCCAAGGTCCCTTCCAACTTTATCATCATCATCATCATCATCATCATCATCATCATCATCATCATCATCATCATCATCATCATCATCATCATCATTATTATTATTATTATTATTATTATTATTATTATTATTATTATTATTATTATTATTATTATTATTATTATAACATGCTCTGAAAACATAGTATTAGAGTAATTGGGGGGGGGGAAGAAAACCCTAAGCAGGAGAAAATTATTTTTGTAATAAAATTTTACCCCCTAACAGTTTAGCTGTAGGTTCCGAAAGGAATACTGTGGGCCTTTCCCCCATATTTCCAATGATACCACCAGATGTTATTATTCTGATCATACTTACAGAATTACCATATCTGGCACCCAGTTGCGGGTTTAACTGTTAATGGTTTTGAAGGTTCTAGTATTATTCATGTTTGGAATTTAAAGAGCGCCCTTGAAGTACAAGTCTGCAAGGCTAGATAAACCCTAATTAAACTCGGCAAATGCTTCTGGAAAGAACCAGCTTCCTGGAACATGGTTGCCATTAGAGAGAATTTTGGAGCTGCCACGATTGACACAGATTTTTTTTCCCCAAAAAAAATATTATTATTTTATGAACCGGCTTCCTTCTGCCTGTGGCCGAGTTCTAACAAGAGGATACTGATGGATGTCTATGGAGATTCTCAGTCATCCAGGTCATGGTTATCCCAAAGGTGCTTTTTTCAGGACTTTTTGGTTTTTCTTTGAAGGCGTTTCGCTTCTCATCCAAGAAGCTTCTTCAGCTCTGACTGGATGGTGGGGAACGAAAGGACTTACACTCCTTGCAGACAGTTGGTCATTTGCATCCTTTTAGAGAGTCGTTGAGGCCACTTGGAGGTTTACCTGTGTCCTCAGGGTCACCTGAGTGGTGCAAATGGATGTGGAGCCTTCTTGGGACTGTTGAAAGGACTGTGTTGTAGACTGGGGATAAGCTTCACATCCATTTCCACTTCTCAGGTGACCCTGAGGACACAGATAAATCTCCAAGTGGCCTCAATGACTCTCTAAAAGGATGCAAATGACCAGCGGTCTGCAAGGAGTATAAATCCTTCTATTCCCCACCATCCAGTCAGAGCTGAAGAAGCTTCTTGGAAGAGAAGCGAAACGTCTTCAAAGAAAAACAGGACAGTCCAGTTGCCTCGTGAAAAAGCATCTTTGGGATACTGATAGATGGGAGCGGTGTTCGAGATCTTCCATCTTTTAAAATGTTGAGGCTTCAGTGGAGCATACAGGAAAGGGCAAACACAACTTCATCCTTTTTCACGAGCATCTTTTATTGTTACCAGCATTTTGAACCAGTTACAAAAGTATCCTTATCGTAATTTTTATTTTTTGGGGAAATCAAGAATTGTTTAAAGATACTGAGCTCTTCATACCAAAACAATTCTACTTGAACTTTTAGTATTGTTACTGGCAGTGGGAAAACGTAGTGGGATCTTGTTGGCATCCTTGACAGTGGTTGTAATTTACAATCTGCTATTGCTTGAAGAGAGAAGATGGGGGGGAAAAGAAGGGAGTCGTATTATGCAACCACTGCAGTGAGAAATTAGGATGCTAACCATGGAAAAACAGATGCTGGAAGTTAGACGCTGAAGGTTAAAAGCGAGACAGAGAAAATAAATAAATAAAGCTGGCTTTAATTTAGCCATGTGGAGGCAATCACTGAATTTGCACAGTTGGCAGGAGAGAGAGAGAGAGAATGGGGCTGTTTATAGATATTTTCTTGTTATTCTTGTTTCGTAGAACAAATGGAAGATTTAATTTCGTGATGTAATCATCACTTATAAACTAGTTTATAGCAAACAAAAAGGGGTAAAAAAAAGGCTGAATTTCAGTGGGAGTTGCTCCAGCAGGACCATTTAAGGATTACTTACAACCTTGGCTGTGTCAAAGCATCGGAGGTTATTGACATAGAAAAACTTCATTATGGAAGACAGGAGTCAGGAAAGTGCAAAAGGGGATCAGGGCAGAAATAACTGGCGGTAATTTTCTCTGGCTCTATTGAAACCTGCTTGAGTTGAATATTTTTTAAAAATATTAGGCCTAATCTCATCCCACATAGCTTTCTCCTGTACAGTTTAATAATAATAATAATAATAATAATAATAATAATAATAATAATAATAATAATAATAATANCTTCCATCTGAGCCTCCTGGAACAAAGGCTGAACACCTCTCTCTCCAGAGGTCTATGAGTTCCAATTGATGGGGAGGACCTGAAATTGATTGGGCTGCTTCCTCAACAGGAATGGTCATTTGGTATTCCAGGTTCCATGCTGAGAGCTCTCTTCCCTGGGGTCCCCTATTGCCTTTGTGTTCTTCTTCTTGTTCTTCTTCTTCTTGTTCTTCTTCTTCTTCTTCTTCTTCTTCTTCTTCTTCTTGTTCTTGTTCTTGTTCTTCTTGTTCTTCTTCTTGTTCTTCTTGTTCTTCTTGTTCTTCTTGTTCTTCTTCCTCTTCCTCTTCCTCTTCCTCTTCCTCTTCTTCTTCTTCTTCTTCTTCTTCTTCTTCTTCTTCTTCTTCTTCTTCTTCTTCTTCTTCTTCTTCTTCTTCTTCTTCTTCTTCTTCTTCTTCTTCTTCTTCTTCTTCATAATAATAATAATAATAATAATAATAATAATAATAATAATAATAATAATAATAATAATAATAATAATAATAAAGTTGGAAGGGACCTTGGAGATCATCTAGTCCAACCCCCTGCTCAGGCAGGAAGCGCTATACTATTTTAGACAAATGGCTATCCAGTCCCTTCTTAAAAATATCCCATGTTGGAGCATTCACACCTTCTGGAGGCAGGTTGTTCCACTGGTTAATTGTTCTAACTGTCAGGAAGTTTCTCCTTAGTTCTTGGTTGCTTCTCTCCTTGGTTAGTTTCCCTCCGTTGCTTCTTGTCCTGCCTTCAGGCGCTTTGGAGAATAGCTTGACTCCCTCTTCTTTGGGGCAGCTCCTAAGATATTGGAACACTGCTATCATGTCCCCCCTCATCCTTCTCTTCGTTAAACTAGACATACCCAATTCCAGCAACCGTTCCTTATATGTTTTAGCCTCCAGTCCCCTAATTATCTTTGTTGCTCTTCTCTGTGCTCTTGCTAGAGTCTCAGCATCTTTTTTACATCGTGGTGACCAAAACTGGATGTCATATTCCAAGTGTGGCCTTACCAAGGCCTTGTAAAGTGGTCTTTTTGGAGTCATCCTTTTGCCCGGTCTGGAAACTCCTCAATGCATCACAGGATGGAATGCCTTCCAACCCCTTTGTTCTCTCTCTCAGTGCTGCGGTGACTTTGCACTTAACTGCAGTTGAATATAATTGAAGTTGTCCTCAAGCAAAAAAGCACAAGCATGGCATTTGTCTGAAACGGTGGAGAGTTTCCTGCTTG
>NW_015390431.1:101989-105783 GCF_001527695.2 Protobothrops mucrosquamatus | reverse complement strand
GAAGTTTTTAAGAAGAGACTGGACAGCCATTTGTCCAAAATGATATAGGGTTACCTGCCTGAGCAGGGGGTTGGACTAGATGACCTCCAAGGTCCCTTCCAACTTTATTATTATTATTATTATTATTATTATTATTATTATTATTATTATTATTATTATTATTATTATTATTATTATTATTATTATTATTATTATTATTATTATTATTGATCATCGCACAGTCAGCCAGATGTTCAGACTGAATTTGGCATTTTTGTCTACCTGGGATAGGCAGATGTGGATGTTTGATGGTATTACAGATATTGTCGCAGGAAGGAAGCAGTTCCTATGATGATGATGATGATGATGATGACACTGCCCTACTATGGGGTGGCTCACAATAAAAGGCAATTAAAAAAAACACCAAATGAATGGCAAATCCAGTTAACACAGAGGTCCCCAACCTTTTGGGCACCAGGAACCGGTTTCGCGGAGAGAGGCTTTTCCACGGACCGGAGGGTGTGTGGTTTTGTGTGGTGCCTGCATCCCACGGATGGGGCTTTGCTTGTTCATGCGGACCGTTTGCTGGCATAACGCGGCCCAGTACTGGTCCATGGACCGGGGGTTGGGGACCCCTGAGTTAACATATAAAACAAATGTCATCAGAGACTCCAGCCATCCTAATCTGCAGCCAGGGAGGAGAGCCGGGTTTTTAAAACTTTCTCGAGTGGCATTAGAATGGGAAGCGTCTTCTATCCTAGGGTTGTTTTCTGAAACCCAGGTTAAGCTCAAGCTGCAAAACTTCATCTGGATAATCATTTCAACATTTGCAAACATTTTTACACCAACCATTTAGTTACTGCTTAGATATGCTGGCCTCCTTTGAAGAGCAGAAGCATTTATGCGTCGGCATCTGTACGATAACCTTTTTTTTGCGATTTGAAGTCAGCGCAATGTGCATTTCCAGCATTTGTATTGTAGCTTGTCGAGGTGGCAGTGAATTATGGGGTTCGCTCCAGAGGCTCCTGTCAGCGAATGTCACAGATTATTTCAACCAGGTCATTTTTTACCCTGATGATTCTTAACCTGGTATTAAAACGCCATGAAAATTGACTTATCTTGAATAGCAGTTTATTCAGTCATTGGAGGCAATGTATAGGATGTGAATAGCAACACCATATATCATGCAGTTATCTTAAAATTTATTCTCATTTTCAAGCCAGAGCGCCCCCAGATTCTTTTGAATGCTGAAATAACAAGAGTTATAGTTAGATTTGTAACTTCGAACAGTCACTAAGCCAACTGTTGTAAGTCAAGGACTCCCTGTATACCTTTTGCAAACACACATGACATTCTTTGCTCCTTCTTCTCTGGAACTTGGGGGACTGGAGGCTAAAACATATAAGGAACAGTTGCTGGAATTGGGTATGTCTAGTTTAACAAAGAGAAGGACGAGGGGGGACATGATAGCAGTGTTCCAGTATCTCAGGGGCTGTCCCAAAGAAGAGGGAGTCAAGCTATTCTCCAAAGCGCCTGAAGGCAGGACAAGAAGCAACGGGTGGAAACTAACCAAAGAGAGAAGCAACCTAGAACTAAGGAGAAACTTCCTGACAGTTAGAACAATTAACCAGTGGAACAACCTACCTCCAGAAGCGGTGAACGCACCAACACTGGAAGTTTTTAAGAAGAGACTGGACAGCCATTTGTCCGAATGGTATAGGGTTTCCTGCCTGAGCAGGGGGTTGGACTAGATGACCTCCAAGGTCCCTTCCAACTTTATCATCATCATTATCATCATTATTATTATAACATGCTCTGAAAACATAGTATTAGAGTAATTGGGGGGGGGGGAGAAAACCCTATGTAGGAGAAAATTATTTTCATAATATAATTTTACCCCCTAACAGTTTAGCTGTAGGTTCCGAAAGGAATACTGTGGGCCTTTTCCGCATATTTCCAATGATACCACCAGAAGTTATTATTCTGATCATACTTACAGAATTACCATATCTGGCACCCAGTGGCGGGTTTAACTGTTAATGGTTTTGAAGGTTCTAGTATTATTCATGTTTGGAATTTAAAGAGCGCCCTTGAAGTACAAGTCTGCAAGGCTAGATAAACCCTAATTAAACTTGGCAAATGCTTCTGGAAAGAACCAGCTTCCTGGAACATGGTTGCCATTAGAGAGAATTTTGGAGCTGCCACGATTGACACAGATTTTTTTTTCCCCAAAAAAATATTATTATTTTATGAACCGGCTTCCTTCTGCCTGTGGCCGAGTTCTAACAAGAGGATACTGATGGATGTTTATGGAGATTCTCAGTCATCCAGGTCATGGTTATCCCAAAGGTGCTTTTTTCAGGACTTCCTGGTTTTTCTTTGAAGGCGTTTCGCTTCTCATCCAAGAAGCTTCTTCAGCTCTGACTGGATGGTGGGGAACAAAAGGACTTACACTCCTTGCAGACAGTTGGTCATTTGCATCCTTTTAGAGAGTCGTTGAGGCCACTTGGAGGTTTACCTGTGTCCTCAGGGTCACCTGAGTGGTGCAAATGGATGTGGAGCCTTCTTGGGACTGTTGAAAGGACTGTGTTGTAGACTGGGGATAAGCTTCACATCCATTTCCACTTCTCAGGTGACCCTGAGGACACAGATAAATCTCCAAGTGGCCTCAACGACTCTCTAAAAGGATGCAAATGACCAGCGGTCTGCAAGGAGTATAAATCCTTCTATTCCCCACCATCCAGTCAGAGCTGAAGAAGCTTCTTGGAAGAGAAGCGAAATGTCTTCAAAGAAAAACAGGACAGTCCAGTTGCCTCGTGAAAAAGCATCTTTGGGATACTGATAGATGGGAGCGGTGTTCGAGATCTTCCATCTTTTAAAATGTTGAGGCTTCAGTGGAGCATACAGGAAAGGGCAAACACAACTTCATCCTTTTTCACGAGCATCTTTTATTGTTACCAGCATTTTGAACCAGTTACAAAAATATCCTTATCGTAATTTTTGTTTTTTGGGGAAATCAAGAATTGTTTAAAGATACTGAGCTCTTCATACCAAAACAATTCTACTTGAACTTTTAGTATTGTTACTGGCAGTGGGAAAACGTAGTGGGATCTTGTTGGCATCCTTGACAGTGGTTGTAATTTACAATCTGCTATTGCTTGAAGAGAGAAGATGGGGGAAAAAAAAGAAGGGAGTCGTATTATGCAACCACTGCAGTGAGAAATTAGGATGCTAACCATGGAAAAACAGATGCTGGAAGTTAGACGCTGAAGGTTAAAAGCGAGACAGAGAAAATAAATAAATAAAGCTGGCTTTAATTTAGCCATGTGGAGGCAATCACTGAATTTGCACAGTTGGCAGGAGAGAGAGAGAGAGAATGGGGCTGTTTATAGATATTTTCTTGCTATTCTTGTTTCGTAGAACAAATGGAAGATTTAATTTCGTGATGTAATCATCACTTATAAACTAGTTTATAGCAAACAAAAAGGGGTAAAAAAAAGGCTGAATTTCAGTGGGAGTTGCTCCAGCAGGACCATTTAAGGATTACTTACAACCTTGGCTGTGTCAAAGCATCGGAGGTTATTGACATAGAAAAACTTCATTATGGAAGACAGGCGTCAGGAAAGTGCAAAAGGGGATCAGGGCAGAAATAACTGGCGGTAATTTTCTCTGGCTCTATTGAAACCTGCTTGAGTTGAATATTTTTTAAAAATATTAGGCCTAATCTCATCCCACATAGCTTTCTCCTGTACAGTTTAATAATAATAATAATAATAATAATAATAATAATAATAATAATAATAATAATAATAATA